>NC_086352.1:33180737-33209473 GCF_036324505.1 Eleginops maclovinus | reverse complement strand
TAACAGCTTAAAAGAAGGAATTTGGAAATGTCGGAATTTAACCGCCTTAAAAAATGCCAGATGTCCACAAACTCAGTGATAAGGGTTGGCCTCACAATGTTTCGCGATTACATTCTCAGGGACAGACTGAAGTTAAACAATGCGGAAATTAAAAGTTTGTGGAAGATGGATGACCAGTGGTTAACAAAAGAACTGATGGATGCACTTTAAACATTCATTGTTGTTGAGGAAAAACATATGTATATTTTGATGTAATAGGGGTATAATTGTATTGTTTTGGTTTTTTTTAAACAGGGAAAATGAAATGTATAGTTTTTTTGATTGTAATTTCTTTTTGTTGTCTGAAACCAATAAAAGCGTCTGAAAATTGAAAAATTGGTTCACCCAGGGCGAGGCTCGGCCATTGCACGCCGGCTGTGATGACCCCTGCGAATTCCCCAAATGTGGGAATCTTGACTGCATAATTTGTGGTTGTGGGGGACTGCGTTCGCGCTCTCCCCTGATTATCTGGGAAAAAGCTTCTGGTGCCAACGTCATCCCAGAGAGTGTCCTGTCTTTGGGCTCTAAATGTCTCTGTCCCTTGCAGTGAGCTTCACTCTGCATACCAAGCTCCAAAGCCAAGGCAACAGCGTTAGCGCAGTTCAATCCGTCACCATTGAGTCCAAAAAACATCGCTGCTGTTGTGCTGCAGTCTGTGCCCTCAATCGAAAGCTAATATAGTTCAGAGACGTGTTTGTTTTCAACATGGCAGGAGAAGGGTGCACCATTCCCGGAGGCACTGCAATACCGGGTCGATGCATGGAGTGAACGGGGCAAGCCCCTGTTTCAGCTCCCAGTGCTAAAAATCCATTTAATATATTGCCCCCATATAGGGGACATATCAGATATTAAACTGATAAGAACAGATACTACACTTGATCTTAGCCAAAAGGCCGAGAAGCGATGACCCCTGCCGTTTGCTGCAGGAGCCAGCCTCGTTGCGCAGTTTACACCGGTCGTGGTGCGGCACCTTTGCCCTTTGATAAGAAAAGGCTCCTTTGGCCCAAGGGCTGCGTGACTTGGTAGGCCCAGGCGCGACTGGCTGCTCTCTTCATGTGTTTCACAAACTCAGAAGGCTCAGCCAAACGGCAAAGCCTACCAAAAATAGGGTGAACTCGTATGTGTTCCTCTCCACGGAAGTCTTTAGTAAAAGGCGAAAGACTTATACGCCTTGAAGAGAAACCAGAGTAATGGTGAGCTCTTCCCGTGGATCAGACAATACCCAGTTGTCCCAGTCCATGCCCTCGCGGTGAGCCTCACCCACAGGATAAGAATAGGTAGGGTAGTATGTAAATAAGGATAAATGGAAAATACAATTGGAAAGTACAATTTAATCAGAAAGGTAGGTTTAGGTAGGGGGCCAAAATAACATTATCTTACAACAAGGGAGGGTCATTTGAAGGGGGAGGAGAAGGTTAGGTTTAGGGTAGGAAAATGCTGGGTAGGGTAGTATATAAATAAGGATAAACTGGAATGAAATGTCATCCAAAAGGGTTAGGTATGAGGGTTATAACCAGGAAAAAACGGTACGATCTTCATTTAAACATGCAAGGGAGAGTGCTAGAATGCTGAAACTTGGTCTGTCAAAAGTGCAATGTTTGAGCGCTTTGCCATTGTCATTAACACTCTCCCCTGAATTTTGTGTTGAAGGTAAAATGTAATGAGAATGTAATCGCGAAACATTGTGAGGCCAACCCTTATCACTGAGTTTGTGGACATCTGGCATTTTTTAAAGGCGGTTAAATTCCGACATTTCCAAATTCCTTCTTTTAAGCTGTTAATTGCAGCCCACCATCTTTGATGTTTTTCAGTTTCTTTGGGGTTTAAATCCCCATACAGTATATCTTTCTCATTGGGTCCCCTATAAAGAGTACTCAACCATGGCCTTAGTGTCTGCCACACACTTGTCGCGAAGGAACAGTACCAGAATAGGTGGGCCATGTTTTCTTCCAATTGACACTTTAAAAATGGGCATTTTGGACTCCGTGAACATCTTCTCCTATACAGGAATGCCTTCGTAGGGGGAAAACTGGATTCAGTCTCCGCTGCAGTGCCATGGACTAAACCAACGCCTTACTACTGATCTTGTGCTTGTTAGCCTCACTCAAAGATGTACTACAAAGTGAAATTGGTTCTTTGATTTTCTTTTTTTCAACATTGCACCTGAAATCCCCCTGCAGGTAAATATACAAATGCATTATTATGCTCTGACGTTGTCGGCAGGATTTGAACCTGCGCGGGGAGACCCTAATGGATTTCTAGTTCATCGCCTTAGCAACTCGGCCCCGACAACACAAAACAGGATGTTTAAGCAATTTCGCAAATAGTCAGCACTTTTTCAAAACCTGTGAAGAACAAGTTAACGGATCGTACAAATGGAATTAGGCGTGATCTTTTTGCCTTGGCGATGCATGACGCATGCTTCCATGTGCTACATCATTTTTCCATACTTTCACGCATTAACCCGTACAACAGAGACATCCTTTGACTGTGAGTGTAATAGTTGATGGAGATGCCGGGGATTGAACCCGGGGCCTCATACATGCGAAGCATGCGCTCTACCACTGAGCTACATCCCCTGGTTTTTCTTCACTTTTTTTGTCTTTCTTTCAGATGGTTAGATAAAGGAAGAGATCAGCATGATACACATGAGTTAATTGTGCACATACTAACCTCTAAATTGCAAGTGTGATGCCTCGTAATCCATTTTCAACCATTGACTGGGTTGAAATCCCGGTTGGGGAATTCATAAAAGTCGGGAACGTTTTTGATTTCAGCATATTGACTCTGCATCAGGGTGTTTAATACTTGAACAGTTGTGTCAACCTTGCCCTACATCCTAGATCTAGAGTCTAGACCATCAGGGACCTAAAAGACTAAAAATAAATCACGATCATTACTTATACGGCTCACCAGGAATAGGTTTGATTTACAACATCAAAGGTAAGTTGTTTTACCTTGCATTATAACAACGAAAAGGAATTGACCCTGAAGTAAATTAAACACTTAAAATCAACTATCAATGTTGGTTTATGTATTCAATTGATGTACATGTTGTTTTTCCACCTAATCTACCAGACATGGGATCAAACCTGGACCACAAAAAGAGCACCACGTCCTTCCCGATAGGCTTCATGGCACTGGGGAAGGTTGACAAAACTGTTCAAGTACTTAGCGCCTGATTCACAGTCAGTATGCTTAACCAAAGAATCTTCTCTACTTTCCTAAATTCCCTGACCGGGAATATGAACACGGGTTGTGGCAGTGAGAATGCCAAATCCTAACCACTAGACCATCAGGGACCTGTAAGATGAAGGATGCCAACGGTTTATGTATTGAATTGACGTACATGTTATATTCCAACTTATTCTCAATGACAGGGGGTCTAAGTTTCACGACTGTTGACCACAGTAAGAGTGTGAAATCCTAGCCCAACAGTTGTCAGTACTTCATGGCACTGGGCAAGTATGTAGGGCAAGGTTGACACAACTGTTCAAGTATTAAACACCCTGATGCAGAGTCAATATGCTGAAATCAAAAAAGTTCCCAACTTTTATGAATTCCCCAACCGGGATTTCAACCCAGGCAATGGTTGAAAATGGATTACGAGGCATCACACTTGCAATTTAGAGGTTAGTATACCACAATTAACTCCTTGTGTATCATGCTGATCTCTTCCTTTATCTAACCATCTGAAAGAAAGACAAAAAAAGTGAAGAAAATCCAGGGGATGTAGCTCAGTGGTAGAGCGCATGCTTCGCATGTATGAGGCCCCGGGTTCAATCCCCGGCATCTCCAGCAAATATTACATTCACAGTCAAAGGATGCCTCTGTTGTACGGGTTAATGCGTGAAAATATTGTTCTTCCCAGGTTTTGAAAAAGTGCTGACTATTTGCAAAATTGCTTAAAACTTCCTGTTTTGTGTTGTCGGGGCCGAGTGGTTAACCCATTTACTCCTAAAATGCCTGCAAAAAACGCCTATAAAAACCGATGTATAATAGATATAAATGTCCTTATCTCCTGAGGGTTTTCTGAAAAAATACTAAGAATTGCCAACGTCTATGAAAACCTTAATATATAAGCCTCTGTAGCACATAGGAACATGAAATAAATTGCATTTTAAGGGTAAGACTCACAGGTTGTATTAAAACATTAGCACTAACATACCAACACATTTTAATAAAAAATCTCAAAATCAGATTCGTAGGGAAAATATTTTATATGATAAAATAACAAATCACAAATAACATTTCATACAAGAAATAACATTTTAAAGCATGCCAACACACAGACCAAGGCACCTTGGTATGAGAAAGAGGTGGGAAAGGATCGGGGAGGGGTGGGGAACGTCCTGAGATGGAACTGGGAACAGTCTGAGTCACTGAGCTCCATGGCTCACATCTCTGCTTTTGAACAGCATCTACTGACTGACTGACTGACTGACTGACTGACTGACTGACTGACTGACTGACTGACTGACTGACTTACACACACACACACACACACACACACACACACACACACACACACACACACACAGCAAATCAGTCTTGGCGAAGGTGCATCAACTCTGGTGGCGAACGACGTGATGCATGAGGTGCAGAGGAAGGTCACACTGTGACCTTTATTTATTGTGTTATATATATGTATGTATCTATCTATTCCATATGTAGTGTTATTTATTCATTATGGCATAATTGTATTACTATTTATCAAGCTACTTGGAAATTGTAGTGAGCTAAACTACCAGTTACTTTGCCACAAATAAAGCTTCACTACACAAAAGCTATCACCCAGTCAAATGTGGCAAGCTGCGTTGAACCAAGTTTCATGCATTAGATTTGCACAATATTTGTTGTATGTTGCAGGGATATTGTCAATACTACAAACGGTTGTGCTGTGTTTAGCCAGAGAAATACCCCAGGAAATTGTATCATGTGTGGCCAAGCTACTTGCTATTACAGGTTACTTGATTCAGGATAAAGTGAAGCTACCACCAAGCTACTGAGGATTGTAGTAAGTTACTATCTTTTCTACAAGTAGTGAAGCTACTGCCCAACACTGGTATTTATTATGATATTTAATAATTATGGCATTGCTATATTAAAGGTTGTATCAGCGATTCTGGGCCAAATTTCGCAGAAACATAAATGATCACACTCAAATGATCTTTCCTCATGATCCGCTTGTTTTTGACCATTTGTTTTTGTGTACGATCTCGGAGCATAAGCTGCCTACAGAGAAGCGTTTTTTTGACGGCCTGCTTATGGGGCGGGCAGAGCGGATCGTGTGGAAAGATCATTTGAATGTGATAATTTATGTTATGGCAAAATTAGGCCCAGAATCACTGATACAACCTTTAATAGTAGCTGAAGGATAGCACCACTATCATTACTGGCCATGACGGAGACGTCAGTGCGCTAACGCTACATAGAAACTCGGAAGAGAGCGCAAGAATACAAATCATCACCTCCAGATCATGTCAAAACAATCCCGTGCCATGGCCTTGGGGACGTGTGTCTGGTACAGCCACTTTGCCTGCCTCCAATAATCCCGCCGTGCTGGCATTTTCAAGATACCAAAAGAAAAGCAGAGCCCGACAAACGTTTTCAGCTCGGTTTTGGAGTATTTTGGGTATTAAACTAAAATTCAACTAGATCCAGTTAGATAAAATGTCCTCCGGAAACATCAAAATGACTATCTGGCGTTATGAATGAGTGTGATATAGATTAGCTGTGACCTAATAGTTGTATCAACGTCTGCATGTAATCAACAACTGAATGCCTCATAAAACAAACAAAGTACAATTCAAAAACGACAATATTTATTGTCACTTGAACTACACAGGTATACAGTATACTACTGTAGATATTTGTAATGTTCCACTCAGGCTGCATTTAAAATAAAATAGAGAAAATATATAAAAAAGCTTTTGAAAATGTGTGCATCTTAAAAGAGCTTATATTTAAAGCAATGAAATCAAATGCAGCAGCAGCAGCAGCCGCTCTAGTTTCCCTTTTTCTTTGTTAACGGCTTCACATCTTGACTTAACAGTTTCAGCCAATAATCTAACATATCAGTCCGACCACATCATAACAATTGAACCGTTTTAAGGTTTGTCTTTCTTTCCCTCTTATAGATCGCCAAATCCTAGCCACTAAACCATCAGGGACATGTAAGACGAAGGATGCCAATGGTTTATGTATTGAAGGGGATGTAGCTCAGTAGTAGAGCGCATGTTTCGCATGTATGAGGCCCCGAGTCCAATCCCCGGCATCTCCAGCAAATATTACATTCACATTCAAAGGATGTCTTTGTTGGACGGGTGAAAGTAGTGAAAAATGATCTAGCACATGAAAGCATGCGTCATGTATCGCAAGGCAAAAAAATCCTGCTTATTATCATTTGTACGATACGTTAACTTGTTCTACCCAGGTTTTGAAAAAGTGCTGACTATTTGCAAAATTGCTTAAACATCCTTGTTTTGTGTCGTCGGGGCCGAAATGAAATGAACATCTGGTCCGTAGTTTGGAAAGTTGACAATTGAATATGAATGTTTCATCTATGCTGGACCGTGCATTTAATCCTTTTCAGCTGTTTCCGTAGTGTAGTGTTCACCGGGTTTGCCTCACACGCGAAAGCTCACCGGCTCGAAAACCGGGTGGAAACAATCTTCTTCTTTGATCCTGATTAACTTCAAAGAACTAAACCAAGAAAAGTTCTCAGCAAACCTGATAGAGTAACAAACACTTTCAGGAATGTGCTATAGTTATCGGGGCTCGAAGGACTCCAGAGTTCTTCAAATGGCTCTTTCATACTCGAGCGAATATCCCCAGTCATGGTCAGCAGTTCAATGTTGAGTCTTTTCAAGACAATTGTTGGTTGACCGTAGGTGGCGCTCTTCGAGAGTTTACACGTCATACAAAGGATAGCATGTGGGATCAGCATACATTTGAAGTCATGAAAGTCCATGACAATGCAGCTATGACTGAATCCAGTTTAAAATCTCTCTGAGTCTCAGAATCACCATGTGGTACGTCGTTTGGAATGTTTCCAATTAAATATGAATGTTGCAACTACGCGCGATCATCTGTCTGTTAGGCTTTCAAGTGGTTGCTGAGCTGCATTGACCTGCTCAGAGGCAGGAACTGCCACGCAGTGTCCTTTGTCGTAGCAAGAGTCCACTGGCTCTGACCCATCCAACTCATATTTACCTGGCAGGAGAGATACCATTATCACCAAGGTGGTTCACCCAGGGCAATGTCAATCTGAGAATTATTAATGTGTATTGCCCTGCCGAGCTTCAAGAGCGCTTAGAAACATCGAAAGCAATCCAGCCACTCCTTTTATGTGGAAGGGAGTTGATTTTGGGGGGAGATTTTAATTGGCTGTTGGACAAAAATGACCGATTAACAACCACCCTTGTAAAGCTGGACTCTAGCTCAGAAGCCCTTAAACATGTAATTAAAGACTTTACACTAACGGACACATATCGTTTCCAAAACCCTAACTTGCCAGGCTACACTTGGACAAATGGTAGAACACACTCAAGAATAGATTTTCTTCTGACCTCAAAAGGACTGCTAGTCATCAATGCATCTGTTAAACCAGTATTCTTCTCTGATCATGCCAAAATTGACTGTTCCCTTGAATTAAAAAAAAAAAAAGTTATAAGAGGGAGGGGCTCATGGAAGATGAATACATCCCTTCTGGAAAATCCAAGCATTGTAAGGAGATTTAAGGAAAAAATCAATAGGTGGTCCTCTCTTGAGTGTATCCTTGACTCTGTGGGAGAGTGGTGGGACGATTTCAAAGTGCGTACTAGGAGCTTCTTCATTGAGGAAGGTTAAAAAAAAGCCAAGAAAAAACGCTATCATTTTAAAATTCATTAAGCAAAACTACAGCGACTTTACACAATGGTTTATGCAGGTTTAGATGTAGCAGAGGATAGGGCAAGACTAAAGAGAGACATGTCAAACCTTACTACAGAGGCAAGTGGCTGTGTTCTGCCCTCCTTAAGCATTTGGTAGCTTGCGTATTATATGTGGGGAAATACTGCCACCTAGCGGACAATACTATTTACAAAGTCGCGCAGGTTTAGTTCTTTTTCATTGTCGAGTTGACTTGAGTTAGGAGAACATACGGATACAGTTTCTGCCGGATTCCTCTTCAAAGACTTACCTTTAACGCGCGAGCTTTGGACATTATTAGTCTGTAAGTGCATATTCTTTGTTACCACATTCAATGCCATGTAGACAATTAAGAGTTTATGTTGAATTTATGTCTCTACATCTCTAGGATAATTTGTCACTTAGCCATGCTAGCTCTCGTGGTATCATGCTACCTGCTATGTACTGTAATATTATCTTCGTGAGATTTATGTATCCCTTTGTTTCTGTTTGTTTCAGTTTTACAAAAAAGAATATCCATGTCCTTTATAAATACTTGCTTGGTGAACAAAGTAAACGGAAGAAAACCAACGCTTCTTGCCTCGCTTGAGTTCATCAGCTATATTTATTAGACGACAAATTGTTAGCTAGCTGTCTAGTTCTGCAAGCTAAAGAACGCAGCACGAGGACAGCATAGTAAAAAGACTACAGCGCGGCGAGTTCAAGCACAGAAGGTAGCCTTAGAAGACCACGATGCTTCATGCGGGCGCAGCAGAAGGTGACGCCACCGGACAAGCACAAGGTGCTGCCGCTCTGGGGCTACTAGAAAACGGCCATGAGGCAACCCAAAATCAAGAACCTTTCCGAACACCCGACTGCCGGTCACAGGTGTCTAAGAGGTCCAACGTATCCTCCGCATCGTCAGCAGCTATCAAAGCACGTGCAAAGTCAAAAGCTGCACTGGCCCAGCTAACCTTTGCAGAGAAAGAAGCAGCCATGATTAGGCAGAAAGCTGAGGTTGAAGCCAGCGCATTGAGAAACAAAGCCGAGCTCGAAGCCAGTCTCCACGTTCTCACCACTCAAAAGATGGCCGCCGCCGCTGAGGCAGAAGCTGCAGCCTATGAGGAAGAGGAGGTTGAAAGCGGGGAGAAACATGAGCCATACGTCCCGGGAAAACCTTTAAACGCCTCAGAACGTGCAGGTAACTACGTTCAGCAGCACTCAGATATGTTTGGCAGACAACCAACACCGCCAACACATGCTCCACTGCACTCCTACAGACCAGTCGCACATGCAGCTGAGCCAGCTGCTCATCATAGCCCCACGCCACTCATCAGCAAGATGAAACAAGAACAACCTTCCCCATATAAGTCTCCAATGATGCCGCCACAACCACCTCCACGCAAGGGATTCCTCCCCATACCTCAGCCGTACCCCAGCCTGCACAGGGGGCCCTCCTCCGAGCCGCAGCCAGCACAAGACCTTGCTAAGTACCTCATGCGACGAGAAATGGTGAGCTCAGGCCTGCTACACTTCGATGACCGCCCTGAACATTTCTGGTCATGGAAAGCCTCCTTCCTCAGCGCCACTCAGGACCTAAATCTGACACCCAGGGAAGAACTGGATCTGCTGGTGAAGTGGCTTGGCGCAGACTAAGCAGAACAGGCGCAGAGAATACGCTCAGTGCGCGTCTTCGATCCCGCTGCAGGCCTCCGCATGGTGTGGCAACGTGTGGAGGAATGCTATGGGGCACCAGAGGCTGTAGAGCACGCACTGCTTAAAAAGATTGAAGATTTCCCAAAGCTGACAAATAAAGACAACGCCAAACTCAGAGAACTCGGTGATATCCTCCTGGAACTGGAGTGTGCCAAGGAAGAAGGATACCTACCAGGCCTCGCCTTTTTGGATACAGCCCGCGGGGTGAACCCAATCGTAGAGAAGCTATCCTACAGCCTACAAGAGAGATGGATATCGATTGGATCCAGATACAAAGAGGAAAACGGTGTGGCCTTCCCTCCATTCTCTATCTTCTCACAGTTTGTCAGACGACAGGCTAAAGTGCGTAATGACCCAAGCTTCGCCTTCTCCACCTCCAACAGCAACATGCCACCGAAAGGAGAGAGGTCAGTGAAACACAGCTACAAAACCCCAGTAAGTGTGCACAAGACAGAGGTCACACCCAAACCCAGCTACGGCGACACCAGCTCTGTGGAGAAGAGAATAGGCGACCCAGACCGCGAGTGCCCTATACACAGGAAAACACACCCACTCAAAAGATGTAGGACATTCAGATCTAAAGCTATTGAAGAATGTAAGGCTTACCTCAAAGAAAACCGCATCTGCTTCAAATGCTGTGGGTCAACTCAGCACATGGCAAAAGACTGCAGAGTGCCAATCAAATGTGCCGAGTGCAACAGTGAGCGACACATCGCGGCTCTACACCCAGGCCCTCCTGTCTTCAACGACAGTGCCGTCACGGAGAAGGAGGAAAGCGGGGAGCCGGATGAGGACACGCCCACAGTCACTTCCAAGTGCACAGAGATTTGCGGCAACGCTGACAGCCCACGCTCATGTGCCAAGATCTGCCTGGTTAAAGCCTATCCTGCTGGGAGAAAAGAGAAAGCTGTGAAGATGTATGCAGTGCTGGACGAACAGAGTAACAAGTCACTCGCAAAGACAGAGTTCTTCAATCTCTTCGGTCTCAAAGCCAGTCCAGCCCCATACACACTGAAGACCTGCGCGGGGACAACAGAGACCTCCGGCAGACGAGTCAACAACTTCACGCTTGAGTCGATGGATGGGAAACTACAACTCCCCCTCCCCACGCTCATCGAATGTGACATGGTGCCGGATGACAGATCTGAAATTCCATCTCCAGATATTGCAAAACACCACCCCCACCTGCAGCGAGTGGCGCAAAGGATTCTAGATGTAGACCCAAACGCACCCATCCTCCTGCTCCTGGGAAGAGACATCCTCAGAGTGCATAAGGTGCGTGAGCAAGTCAACGGGCCACACAACGCTCCGTATGCACAACGGCTCGACCTGGGCTGGGTCATCGTGGGTGACGTCTGCCTGGGGACGGTCCACAAACCAGCTGAAGTCAACGTGTACAAAGCCAACGTGCTACAAAATGGCAGAACATCTTTCCTCCATCCCTGTCCAAATAACATCCAGGTGAAGGAAATCTACAGCAACACACCGCAGCGACACAACCCTCGCTCACTCCCCTGTGATGAAGAGGCAGGCTGGGCAGCGAGCACAGACAGCCTCAGCCTCTCAGTGTTCGAGAGCTCCAGAGACGACAACAAACCGGCTCTGTCAATGGATGACAAAGTGTTCCTGACCATCATGGACAGAGAGGTCTACCAGGACGACGCCCACAGCTGGGTAGCACCGCTGCCATTCCGGTCGCCACGGCAACCTCTCCCAAGCAACCGGGAACAAGCATTCAAGCGTCTTGGCTCACTCAGGAGAACACGAGAGAAGAAGCCATACACACGGAGAGGTATCCTGTCCACTGTTAACAGCCTATACGACCCCCTGGGGTTCGTTGCTCCCATAGTCATGCAGGGGAAAGCTTTAGTGCGGGAACTTTCATCAGAGCAGGGGTGGGACACTCCACTCGACCCCGGCAAAGAGACAGAGTGGAACACGTGGAGAGAATCGCTCACAGCCCTGGAAGACCTACACATAAAGAGGGTGATCCGCATCAGACGATCCACTCACCCTGACCAGTGGTCATATGTCCCCACGGACCAGAATCCTGCGGACCACGCCACAAGATATATGCCTGCAGCACAGCTACAGCAAAGCATCTGGCACTCCGGTCCCAGCTTCCTGACTCGCAACAACACAGAGGAAACGTGGGAGCCCCACATCTTCACGCTGCTGGAGCCCGACGCAGACACTGAGATCCGACCTGAGGTCACTGCTCTAGCTACCAGGCCTCCGACACTCAGCTGGGCTCACAGCGGTTTCGAAAGATTCTCAAGCTGGAGAAACCTCTGCAATGCTACAGCCAGACTCATCCACGTCGCTGCATCTTTCAAGGGAAATCCAGCCAGCGCAGATCGCAGAGGCTGGAGCAGGTTCAAAGACACACTCACCACAACCGAGCTGGCACTGGCAAAGTGCCTGATCCTTCGCGCTATGCAGCATGAGGCCTTTGCAGATGAAATTAAATGCCTGAAAGAGGGTAAGACACTTCCAAAGCAAAGTCCACTCAAGAAGCTCAACCCCGTGACTGATGAAGATGGCCTACTACGGGTTGGAGGTCGTATCTCGTCCGCACCTGACCTGTCAAAAGAAGAGAAACACCCTATCATTGTCCCACGCACCCACCACATCACCACACTCCTGGTGTGTGACCTGCCGCAAGCTACGCGGGCAGCTACAGAACCAGAAGATGGCGGACCTGCATGGTAAACAATGGAAACACATCGAGCCTTGCAAACACCTTTTGGAAGAGATGGAGAAGGGACTACTTGTCCACGCTGCAGGGCCGCAGAAAGTGGACCGATGAAAGGCCAAACGTCAAGGCCGGCGACGTCGTCCTGCTCAAGGACAGCCAAGCCCACAGAAACGACTGGCCTGTGGGAGTGGTTGTCAACACTCTGCCAAGCAGGGACAAGAGGATCCGGAAGATGGAGGTCAAAATAGCAAAAGAAGGCCTGTTAAAGTGCTTCTGAGACCTACCTCAGAAATAGTTGTTCTTCTCTCAGAATAGTTAGAGAAATGTATGTTGCTTGCCGACAGAACTTTGTGTGATTTCTGTTTAAGTAAATTTGTAGTGGCATAATATTATTATGCCAAGCGGGGAGTGTTCTGCCCTCCTTAAGCATTTGGTAGCTTGCGTATTATATGTGGGGAAATACTGCCACCTAGCGGACAATACTATTTACAAAGTCGCGCAGGTATAGTTACAGTTTCTGCCGGATTCCTCTTCAAAGACTTACCTTTAACGCGCGAGCTTTGGACATTATTAGTCTGTAAGTGCATATTCTTTGTTACCACATTCAATGCCATGTAGACAATTAAGAGTTTATGTTGAATTTATGTCTCTACATCTCTAGGATAATTTGTCACTTAGCCATGCTAGCTCTCGTGGTATCATGCTACCTGCTATGTACTGTAATATTATCTTCGTGAGATTTATGTATCCCTTTGTTTCTGTTTGTTTCAGTTTTACAAAAAAGAATATCCATGTCCTTTATAAATACTTGCTTGGTGAACAAAGTAAACGGAAGAAAACCAACGCTTCTTGCCTCGCTTGAGTTCATCAGCTGTATTTATTAGACGACAAATTGTTAGCTAGCTGTCTAGTTCTGCAAGCTAGAGAACGCAGCACGAGGACAGCATAGGCTGGTTACTTACACGTAGCAGAGTCCATCATGTGGAAAATAATGAAAAATGCTCAAGATACTTCTTTCAAAAACTAGTCCAGCCTAGAAATAGTATGGATGCACTAACAGATACAAATGGGAAAGAACAGACAGATATAAATAACATACTCGGTAGCGTTCACAGTTTTTATTCAGACCTTTACACAAGCGAGGATATAGACAAAGCAGCTTTGGTTAGTCTTCTACCGAAAATAAGTCAGTTGTTAAAACTCTTGCATCAGGCGCTAAGATTAATAAGGCCAAGAGTGAAATACTTTACCTTAATTGGAAAGAGGACAAAGTAGATCTGAGGTTAGTGGAAAGAAAGGAAAGGGTAAAGATTTGAAGTATTGAGATCGGTAGAGGCATGGAAAATGTAAATTGGGATATCAGACTCCCAGCAATCAAAGGAAAACTCCTTAGGTGGGAAGATAGGGCTCTTACGTTCACTGGGAAAATTCTTGTCATTAAGGCGGAGATTCTTGCATCACTGACTCATCTAGCAGCCACACTGCCTGTACCAAGAGTCTTTCAAACAAGCTTGAGAAGATCCATTTTTCAGTTTATCTGGGGTTCTCATCAGGAATATTTAAAAAGAGAGATAATGTATAAACCATTAGAAGAAGGAGGGAAGGCAGTTCCAGAGTTGGGGGTCAAACTGGAAGCCCTATTTTTAACACCCATTCTGAATGCTGTGTTAAATGAAAAGAACAATAGCCTCTGGACATATTTTGCTAAATTTTGGGTGGGCCAAAAAATTATTTCTGGTATGGGCAAAAGAGCCCCTCTGGACACCCCCCATGCAGAAACTAGGCCAGCATTGTATGGCAGAGCTGTGAACCTTTTTAAGACAGCCAACTTTGATACATCTTCTGTAGGCTTCATGAAAAGGAATATTGTCACCCCTGACATCAAGCCTATCACCAATAGGGATATTAACAGGAAACCAGTGCATGCAAGTATGGGAAAATGTTAACTCACCATTCCTTTTTAACAACCATAAGGATTTGGCTTGGAAAACAGCACATAGTTGTATCCCTACGAAGGCATTCCTGTAAAGGAGAAGATGTTCACAGAGTCCAAAATGCTCAATATTAAAGTGTCAACTTGAGGAAAACATGGCCCACCTATTCTGGTACTGTTCTTTCGCGAAAAGTGTGTGGCAGACACTAAGGCCATGGTTGACTGCTCTTTATAGTGGACCCAATGAGAAAGATATACTGTATGGGGATTTAAACCCCAAAGACACTGAAAAACATCAAAGATGGTGGGCTGCAATTAACAGCTTAAAATAAGGAATTTGGAAATGTCGGAATTTAACCGCCTTAAAAAATGCCAGATGTCCACAAACTCAGTGATAAGGGTTGGCCTCACAATGTTTCGCGATTACATTCTCAGGGACAGACTGAAGTTAAACAATGCGGAAATTAAAAGTTTGTGGAAGATGGATGACCAGTGGTTAACAAAACAACTGATGGATGCACTTTAAACATTCATTGTTGTTGAGGAAAAACATATGTATATTTTGATGTAATAGGGGTATAATTGTATTGTTTTGGTTTTTTTTAAACAGGGAAAATGAAATGTATAGTTTTTTTGATTGTAATTTCTTTTTGTTGTCTGAAACCAATAAAAGCGTCTGAAAATTGAAAAATTGGTTCACCCAGGGCGAGGCTCGGCCATTGCACGCCGGCTGTGATGACCCCTGCGAATTCCCCAAATGTGGGAATCTTGACTGCATAATTTGTGGTAGTGGGGGACTGCGTTCGCGCTCTCCCCTGATTAATCTGGGAAAAAGCTTCTGGTGCCAACGTCATCCCAGAGAGTGTCCTGTCTTTGGGCTCTAAATGTCTCTGTCCCTTGCAGTGAGCTTCACTCTGCATACCAAGCTCCAAAGCCAAGGCAACAGCGTTAGCGCAGTTCAATCCGTCACCATTGAGTCCAAAAAACATCGGCTGCTGTTGTGCTGCAGTCTGTGCCCTCAATCGAAACCTAATATAGTTCAGAGACGTGTTTATTTTCCAACATGGCAGGAGAAGGGTGCACCATTCCCGGAGGCACTGCAATACCGGGTCGATGCATGGAGTGAACGGGGCAAGCCCCTGTTTCAGCTCCCAGTGCTAAAAATCCATTTAATATATTGCCCCCATATAGGGGACATATCAGATATTAAACTGATAAGAACAGATACTACACTTGATCTTAGCCAAAAGGCCGAGAAGCGATGACCCCCGCCGTTTGCTGCAGGAGCCAGCCTCGTTGCGCAGTTTACACCGGTCGTGGTGCGGCACCTTTGCCCTGTGCTGAGAAAAGGCTCCTTTGGCCCAAGGGCTGCGTGACTTGGTAGGCCCAGGCGCGACTGGCTGCTCTCTTCATGTGTTTCACAAACTCAGAAGGCTCAGCCAAACGGCAAAGCCTACCAAAAATAGGGTGAACTCGTATGTGTTCCTCTCCACGGAAGTCTTTAGTAAAAGGCGAAAGACTTATACGCCTTGAAGAGAAACCAGAGTAATGGTGGAGCTCTTCCCGTGGATCAGACAATACCCAGTTGTCCCAGTCCATGCCCTCGCGGTGAGCCTCACCCACAGGATAAGAATAGGTAGGGTAGTATGTAAATAAGGATAAATGGAAAATACATTTGGAAAGTACAATTTAATCAGAAAGGTAGGTTTAGGTAGGGGGCCAAAATAACATTATCTTACAACAAGGGAGGGTCATTTGAAGGGGGAGGAGAAGGTTAGGTTTAGGGTAGGAAAATGCTGGGTAGGGTAGTATATACATAAGGATAAACTGGAATGAAATGTCATCCAAAAGGGTTAGGTATGAGGGTTATAACCAGGAAAAAACGGTACGATCTTCATTTAAACATGCAAGGGAGAGTGCTAGAATGCTGAAACTTGGTCTGTCAAAAGTGCAATGTTTGAGCGCTTTGCCATTGTCATTAACACTCTCCCCTGAATTTTGTGTTGAAGGTAAAATGTAATGAGAATGTAATCGCGAAACATTGTGAGGCCAACCCTTATCACTGAGTTTGTGGACATCTGGCATTTTTTAAAGGCGGTTAAATTCCGACATTTCCAAATTCCTTCTTTTAAGCTGTTAATTGCAGCCCACCATCTTTGATGTTTTTCAGTTTCTTTGGGGTTTAAATCCCCATACAGTATATCTTTCTCATTGGGTCCCCTATAAAGAGTACTCAACCATGGCCTTAGTGTCTGCCACACACTTGTCGCGAAGGAACAGTACCAGAATAGGTGGGCCATGTTTTCTTCCAATTGACACTTTAATAATGGGCATTTTGGACTCCGTGAACATCTTCTCCTATACAGGAATGCCTTCGTAGGGGGAAAACTGGATTCAGTCTCCGCTGCAGTGCCATGGACTAAACCAACGCCTTACTACTGATCTTGTGCTTGTTAGCCTCACTCAAAGATGTACTACAAAGTGAAATTGGTTCTTTGATTTTCTTTTTTTCAACATTGCACCTGAAATCCCCCTGCAGGTAAATATACAAATGCATTATTATGCTCTGACGTTGTCGGCAGGATTTGAACCTGCGCGGGGAGACCCTAATGGATTTCTAGTTCATCGCCTTAGCAACTCGGCCCCGACAACACAAAACAGGATGTTTAAGCAATTTCGCAAATACTCAGCACTTTTTCAAAACCTGTGAAGAACAAGTTAACGGATCGTACAAATGGAATTAGGCGTGATCTTTTTGCCTTGGCGATGCATGACGCATGCTTTCATGTGCTACATCATTTTTCCATACTTTCACGCATTAACCCGTACAACAGAGACATCCTTTGACTGTGAGTGTAATAGTTGATGGAGATGCCGGGGATTGAACCCGGGGCCTCATACATGCGAAGCATGCGCTCTACCACTGAGCTACATCCCCTGGTTTTTCTTCACTTTTTTTGTCTTTATTTCAGATGGTTAGATAAAGGAAGAGATCAGCATGATACACATTAAGTTAATTGTGCACATACTAACCTCTAAATTGCAAGTGTGATGCCTCGTAATCCATTTTCAACCATTGACTGGGTTGAAATCCCGGTTGGGGAATTCATAAAAGTCGGGAACGTTTTTGATTTCAGCATATTGACTCTGCATCAGGGTGTTTAATACTTGAACAGTTGTGTCAACCTTGCCCTACATCCTAGATCTAGAGTCTAGACCATCAGGGACCTAAAAGACTAAAAATAAATCACGATCATTACTTATACGGCTCACCAGGAATAGGTTTGATTTACAACATCAAAGGTAAGTTGTTTTACCTTGCATTATAACAACGAAAAGGAATTGACCCTGAAGTAAATTAAACACTTAAAATCAACTATCAATGTTGGTTTATGTATTCAATTGATGTACATGGTGTTTTTCCACCTAATCTACCAGACATGGGATCAAACCTGGACCACAAAAAGAGCACCACGTCCTTCCCGATAGGCTTCATGGCACTGGGGAAGGTTGACAAAACTGTTCAAGTACTTAGCGCCTGATTCACAGTCAGTATGCTTAACCAAAGAATCTTCTCTACTTTCCTAAATTCCCTGACCGGGAATATGAACACGGTGTGAGAGCCAAATTATTGTTAAGTTATTTTGATTAATATTTTTGAATGTAAATGGGTCAGAATAATATTATCAATGTTGTAGACTACTTAAGTTAAATATGCTGATTTCGAACTGTGTTATTAATGCTGAAATTTGATAGGTTAACAGGATTCTAAGGGATACGTGTAATTTTGTATGAGAGACGTGCTGCTCAGTTGACGTGCGTGCAGCAACGAAAGCACATAGCTTTTTGACCGTGTCCGTTTCCCTGGCCTTGTCCGTGCCTTATGAAGGATAATACCAAGTGATATTACCATTTATTTTACCTGTTTTGTGTTTGTACCAAGATACTTTTGTGTTACCAAGACGTCAAGAATTAAAGAAAACAAAAAGAAACTCAACTGGTCCGTGAGTACACTGAAAGTAAAATGAATAACGGTGAAGCATGGGATATGGAACGAGTCAGAAAACCTTAGGCTGCCCACACGAAGTGGTCTAATTAATGAACCCTGAGAACGAAGTTTGGCCACTACATTAAGTCAAAAAGCTCCCTAAGCTTGATGTGGAAGACAAGAAGATGTATAGTTACAGAAACGTTTGCAAAACGACGTTTAATGGTGCTAACTTGGATGACTAAAACGAATTGGAGCTAAGCTAACCAAGCTAAGTGGAGGCTACGTTTGCCAGCTGTGGAATGATAAGTGACAGTGCTTGTGCAGTTACTTTTTACTCATTTTAAATGTTGAGAAGTTCGTTTTGAATAAGCTTGCAGTCATTTTTGTGCTAAGTTAAAAACCCGAAGACAGTTGGGTTCAACTGAAACGAGGCTGTGTAGTAGATTAGCTGAGTGAAACCTCGTGAATAATGGCGGACCAAGACGTTCTGAGTGACGTGCGTCATGACGATAGACAAAGGACGTTAACAGCTAAAGGACTGGAAGACAGATTACACTGTGTGACAACAGCCAGAAGAGGTAAAGTAGGACAAATGACAGCAAAATCTAACGAAATAGAGAAGCTCTTGCAAGGTGAAAATGTACCAGCTTTGGGAGATGTTAAAAAAGAAATGAAAGTTTACAACAAGTTGTTTGAAGAGTTTAATGAATACAATCAGGCAGTGTTGTTGTATCTTATTAATGAAGAGGAAAAGGAGGCTGACCAGCAGATGTGGTTTCAGCCAAAGTCAGAACAGTGCTTACAGTTTATGACAAATACAAAGAAGTGAATTGAAGCACAAGTAGCTGATCAAGAGATAACACCAGGGGACAGTGTTTCTAGAATTTCAAGGAGATCAAGAGTGTCAAGTGTATCTTCAGCACGAGTTAAAGAAGAAGCTAATAGAGCAGCTCTCATAGCACAAGCATCTGCTTTAAAGGAAAAACAAGTGTTAGAAATGAAAGAAGCGGAAATTAAAGCAGCAATGGTAAGATTGGAAATTGAAACTGCTCTAGCAGTATCTACTGCCAAAGTAAAAGTGTATGAAGAATCTGAAGGGCGACTGTCTCAAGTGAGTGGGGCTAAAGCATTACCAACGCAGCTTATTGATTTCAAAACTGAAGATGGATATGGCGATATGCAAAACATTTCAGCCACACCAAAATTCACTGACAATGCAAGGCTATTCACTGAAAGACCTGAAGACCAGATGCCTACTGGTTACCCAGGAGCGTCAGCCGGCGCCACACCAAAACAACCAAGAGCTCCACAGCCGCCACTGAGAGCTACGCCGCTGCTGCCGCCTAGAGCTACCCTGCAATTGCCTAGTGCTACGCTGCAGCCACCCAGAGCTATGCTACCGCCGCCTATGCAACTCAGAGGTACTTCATACCAAGACACTGTTGCCAGTGAGATGTATCGTATGATGCAAAAACAGACAGACATCGCAGAGATGCTTGCAAGAAATCAGCAGCTGTTCCGCTTACCTCAAAGAGACGTGCCTGTGTTCCAGGGAGACCCGCTGGAGTACAGATCGTTTACGAGAGCATTCCTTCATGTCATTGACTCCAGAGCAGACAGCGATGCTGACAAGCTATATTTCTTGGATCAGTACACCAGAGGTGAACCTCGCGATCTAGTGAGGAGCTGTCAGCATATGCCTGAACAACGCGGCTACGCTAAGGCTTGGAAGCTGCTTGAAGAAAATTATGGACATGAGCTGAAGGTGGCTACGGCGCTAATTGAGAAGGTGTCCAAGTGGCCTCAGATCAAGGCTGAGGATTGTAAAGCATTGAGTGCATTCTCTGTGTTCCTGGTGAGCTGTCGTAATGCCATGGAAGATCTGGATTATATGGAAGAGATGGATAATCCCACTACCATGAGGGTCATAATTTCGAAGTTGCCATTCAAAACACGAGAAAGATGGAGAGGTCATGCGTATGACATCCAGGAGAAGCGCAACAAAAGAGCAAGATTCACAGAGCTGGTGAGCTTTGTGGAACGTCAAGCAAAGATTGTGTCTGACCCACTCTTCGGCGATATTGACACCACAGCCACAGATAAGGTCACTAAGAAACCACAGCAGGGATACAAACTAATGAAAGAAGGAAGGCAGGGAAGTAGTTTTGCTACTAAAGTTGACCAAGTTAGTGGAAGTGAGTCAAGCGACACAAAGTCGAAGTCAGATGTGTCACTCAGCAGAGCCTTTACGAAGCCCTGCCTGTTTTGCGAAATGAATCACACATTGCATGAGTGTCGCAAGATTAAAGAAAAGGCTCATAGTGACAGAGTGAACTTCTTGAAGAAGAATGGACTTTGTTTCAGTTGCCTAGTGAAGGGTCATCTGAGCAAGGAATGTAAGAAGAAGATGACATGCGATGTTTGCGCTCTGAAGCATCCAAGCCTGCTGCATTTCTATAAGGAGATCACCAAGGAGAAACCTGTTGGAACTGAGGTCAACAAAGTCAGTGCTGCCAGAGCACCACCAGAGGTGTCAGAAGAGAAGGAGACTAGTGCCTGTACTGGGGCTGGAGACAGGTGTGTGCTTGCCATCGTTCCTGTGCAAGTGAAAGTCAGCAAGAGTGACAAGACTGTCGAGGTCTACGCATTCATGGACCCTGGCAGCTCTGCGTCATTTTGTACGGAAGCTTTGGCAAGGCAGCTGAATGTGCAAGGCAGACGCACTGATCTCATGTTGAGTACCATCAATTCCAAGAGCAAGGTAGAAAGCTACGTCCTCACAGACTTGGAGATCAGCAGCCTTGAAGACAACAATTTCATCGCAGTGTCAAAGGTCTACACACAGAAGAGCATTCCTGTGTCTCAAGAGAACATTCCGCTTCAGAGAGAGATTGACAAGTGGCCATACCTCAGAGAGGTTAGGCTGCCTCAGATCGATGCTGGAGTGGAGCTTCTCATTGGAACAAAAGAGTACACCATCTTGGAGCCATGGAAAGTGATCCCAAGTAAGGACAATGGTCCATATGCTGTGAAAACTGCACTTGGATGGATCCTGAACGGGCCGCTTAGAGAGACAGACACTGCAGCTGACGATCATGCACAATCACATGCTGTTGTGAACAGAATAGCCATGGACAGTGTGGAGCATCTGCTTATACAACAGTATAACCATGATTTTCCTGAAAGCCACTGTGATGAAAGATCTGAAATGTCTCAGGAGGACCACAAATTCATGGAGTCTGTGTCCAGTTCTGCCCGTCTTATGGATGGACATTACTACATCAGTCTGCCAACAAAGAAGTTGTGTGTCCAGATGCCGAACAATCGCAGTTCAGTGCTACAACGTGTGTTGAACCTCAGGAACAAGTTGAAACGGAATCCCGAGTTCCATGAAGAATATACAGCCTTTATGAATGACATGCTGAGCAAGGGGTACGCCGTTGAGGTTCCTAAGCCACAACTGAACCGCCATGATAGAAAACTGTGGTATATTCCCCACCACGGGGTATATCACCCACAGAAGAAGAAGCTCCGCGTCGTCTTCGACTGTGCGGCCAGCTACCAGGGAGTCTCACTAAACAGTGAGCTACTTCAGGGACCGGATTTAACAAAACTCGTTGATTGGAGTCCTTCTCCGCTTCAGGCAAGAACCAATTGCGATGATTGCAGACATCGAGGCCATGTACCATCAAGTCCGCATTCCTGAGAATGACACCGACTTGCAGCGCTTCCTGTGGTGGCCAGCAGGAGACCTAAGTCAAGACATCGTTGAGTACAGGATGACAGTCCACATTTTCGGTGCGACTTCTTCTCCTAGTTGCGCGAACTACGCACTTCGAAGAACGGCTGAGGAGAACCGCAGCAAGTCATCACCTGAAGCTGTGAACTCAATCCTGAAGAACTTCTATGTTGATGACTCATTGACATCTGTTGCTAATGAAGATCAAGCAGTCAAGCTGTACAAAGACCTCACAGCATTGTGCGCTAGTGGAGGATTTCGTTTAACGAAGTGGGCAAGCAACAGCCGAGCGTTGCTCTCCTGTGTCCCTGACCATGAAAGAGCGAAAGACATCAGAGACCTGGACTTGACCCACGACGCGCTACCCATGGAAAGAGCTTTGGGTGTTCTATGGAGCACTGAGTCTGATGCCTTCAAGTTTAGGATCAACGTCAAAGATAAACCTGTCACGAGACGAGGAATTCTCTCGATCACAAGTTCCATCTATGACCCGCTCGGATTCCTCGCTCCAGCAATTCTTCCTGCAAAGTTGATACTACAGCAGATGTGCAAGGAGGAACTTGCTTGGGACGAGAAGATTCCAGAACAGCTCAGCAGAAAATGGAACAATTGGCTGAAAGAACTAAACCAGCTGTCAGCTGTGACCATACCGAGAGGCTTGAGACCAGTGGAATTTGGGCCTGTGGCTACAGCACAGCTCCACCATTTTTCTGATGGAAGCGAAAGTGGATATGGAACTGTCTCTTACCTACGGTTGACTGGTGAAGATGGACATGTTCATTGCGCCTTTATGAAGGGCACATCCCGCGTGACTCCAATTAAGCAGACCACTATCCCACGCATTGAGCTGACAGCAGCGATGGTTGCTGTGAAGACAGACAAGATGCTGAGAAGCGAGCTCCAGATGGATCTACTCGATTCTTTGTTTTGGACTGACAGCACAACGGTGCTAAAGTACATTGAGAACGAGAAGCTTCGCTTTAAGACATTCGTTGCAAATCGCATCGCTGTAATCAGAGAGCTAACCATGCCTCAGCAATGGAGATATGTTGACACATCAACTAATCCCGCCGATTGTGCATCCCGAGGGCTTGCACCAACCAAATTCATGAAGAACGCAAGCTGGTTCCAGGGTCCAGCTTTTCTTAAAGAACCAGAACACAACTGGCCAAAAAGACCTGACAAAACAGAAACTGACGAAGTTGACAATGAGGTGAGACACACCGCCACAGTTAATCTCACAAAAGCAGCTGAAGATGTTCATCTCGTGAACAAACTGTTCGACCACTACTCGAGTTGGTACCGTTTGAAGAGAGCTGTGGCGTGGGTTCTCAAGTTTAAAGACCTGCTTCTGCAACGCTGTAGAAAAAAGAAAGAACAAACAAACACAGACAATACGAACAGACAAGACAAGAAACCAATGACAACAACCACAATACTTACCTTGGAAGACCTAATGCAAGCAGAAACAGAGATCATCAAGTTCTGTCAGAACGAATGTTTCCAGGAAGAGATCACCATGCTAAAGAAAGGCAACAGCGTGAAGAAGACCAGTCACTTGCGGAAACTCGATCCAGAACTTCATGAAGGTGTGCTGAGAGTCGGAGGTCGTCTCTCTGCTGCTGCTATGCCAGAGCACTCAAAACATCCAGCAATCCTTCCGAAGGACCTACATGTCACCACATTGATCTTGAGAGACACTCACGAAAAGATTGGACACTGCGGAAGACTTTACATGCTCTCCCAGTTACGACAAGAATATTGGATACCCTCTGCCAACTCAGTAGTGAGAAAGTTTCTAACAAGGTGTGTGATCTGCAGAAAAGTTAAAGGCAAACCTTTAGAGCAGAAGATGGCAGATTTGCCAGAAGACAGACTTCTGCCTGACAACCCTCCTTTCACCAACGTGGGGGTCGACTACTTTGGGCCATTTGATGTCAAACAAGGCCGCAGTACAGTCAAAAGATACGGTGTGCTGTTCACCTGTCTCACAACGAGAGCAGTGCACATAGAGATTGCGCACACATTGGACACTGATTCTTGTCTGAATGCCATCAGACGTTTTGTGTGCAGGAGAGGACAGGTGTCTATTATGCGCTCAGATAATGGCACGAACCTAGTGGCCGCTGAGCGTGAGCTGCGTACAGCAATTCAAGAGTGGAACCAGTCCAAGATATCAGAATCCGTGATGCAAAGAGGAATTCAGTGGATATTCAATCCACCCTCTGGTTCTCACTTCGGGGGAATTTGGGAAAGGCAGATCAGATCTGTGAGAAAGGTTCTCCGGTCTGTGCTCAAGCAACAGACAGTCAGTGATGAATGTTTGCTGACACTGATGTGCGAAGTGGAGTCAGTGCTGAACAATAGACCACTGACCACAACAACAGACGATCCAACAGATCCGGAGCCGTTAACCCCTAGCCACTTGCTACTGATGAAGAAGCAGCCAACCCTTCCCCCTGGACTGTTCCAAAAGGAGGACTCATATTCCCGCCGTAGATGGAGGCAAGTGCAACATCTTGCTGACGTGTTTTGGAAGCGGTGGGTGCGTGAATATCTACCCATGCTGCAGGAGCGACAGAAATGGACCAGCGTCAAGAACAACTTGAGTGCCGGGGACATCGTCATGATCGTCGACGATACTGCACCACGAAGCTCGTGGGTACTGGGGAGGGTTCAACGGGTGATTCCAGATGCCAAGGGACTTGTGCGATGTGTGGTCATCAAGACAAAGACCAGCACCTTAGAAAGACCTATTGACAAACTTTGCCTCATTTGCGAAAAGGACACGTGAGTGATAAATGTAAAAAAAAAAAAAAAAAAGAAGGAATGTGAATATTGTAACTTTCTGAATATTATCTGTGAAAGATGTGAGTTTCGTTGATAGGTAATACTTAATGTGTGATTTGTTTGGCTCTATAGTTGTTATTATAGTGAGTAATTGTCAGCCTTCATGTCTTACAATTAGGGGCTGGAAATGTGAGAGCCAAATTATTGTTAAGTTATTTTGATTAATATTTTTGAATGTAAATGGGTCAGAATAATATTATCAATGTTGTAGACTACTTAAGTTAAATATGCTGATTTCGAACTGTGTTATTAATGCTGAAATTTGATAGGTTAACAGGATTCTAAGGGATACGTGTAATTTTGTATGAGAGACGTGCTGCTCAGTTGACGTGCGTGCAGCAACGAAGGCACATAGCTTTTTGACCGTGTCCGTTTCCCTGGCCTTGTCCGTGCCTTATGAAGGATAATACCAAGTGATATTACCATTTATTTTACCTGTTTTGTGTTTGTACCAAGATACTTTTGTGTTACCAAGACGTCAAGAATTAAAGAAAACAAAAAGAAACTAAACTGGTCCGTGAGTACACTGAAAGTAAAATGAATAACGGTGAAGCATGGGATATGGAACGAGTCAGAAAACCTTAGGCTGCCCACACGAAGTGGTCTAATTAATGAACCCTGAGAACGAAGTTTGGCCACTACACACGGGTTGTGGCAGTGAGAATGCCAAATCCTAACCACTAGACCATCAGGGACCTGTAAGATGAAGGATGCCAACGGTTTATGTATTGAATTGACGTACATGTTATATTCCAACTTATTCTCAATGACAGGGGGTCTAAGTTTCACGACTGTTGACCACAGTAAGAGTGTGAAATCCTAGCCCAACAGTTGTCAGTACTTCATGGCACTGGGCAAGTATGTAGGGCAAGGTTGACACAACTGTTCAAGTATTAAACACCCTGATGCAGAGTCAATATGCTGAAATCAAAAAAGTTCCCAACTTTTATGAATTCCCCAACCGGGATTTCAACCCAGGCAATGGTTGAAAATGGATTACGAGGCATCACACTTGCAATTTAGAGGTTAGTATGTGCACAATTAACTCCTTGTGTATCATGCTGATCTCTTCCTTTATCTAACCATCTGAAAGAAAGACAAAAAAAGTGAAGAAAATCCAGGGGATGTAGCTCAGTGGTAGAGCGCATGCTTTGCATGTATGAGGCCCCGGGTTCAATCCCCGGCATCTCCAGCAAATATTACATTCACAGTCAAAGGATGCCTCTGTTGTACGGGTTAATGCGTGAAAATATTGTTCTTCCCAGGTTTTGAAAAAGTGCTGACTATTTGCAAAATTGCTTAAAACTTCCTGTTTTGTGTTGTCGGGGCCGAGTGGTTAACCCATTTACTCCTAAAATGCCTGCAAAAAACGCCTATAAAAACCTATGTATAATAGATATAAATGTCCTTATCTCCTGAGGGTTTTCTGAAAAAATACTAAGAATTGCCAACGTCTATGAAAACCTTAATATATAAGCCTCTGTAGCACATAGGAACATTAAACATTTAAGGGTAAGACTCACAGGTTGTATTAAAACATTAGCACTAACATACCAACACATTTTAATAAAAAATCTCAAAATCAGATTCGTAGGGAAAATATTTTATATGATAAAATAACAAATCACAAATAACATTTCATACAAGAAATAACATTTTAAAGCATGCCAACACACAGACCAAGGCACCTTGGTATGAGAAAGAGGTGGGAAAGGATCGGGGAGGGGTGGGGAACGTCCTGAGATGGAACTGGGAACAGTCTGAGTCACTGAGCTCCATGGCTCACATCTCTGCTTTTGAACAGCATCTACTGACTGACTGACTGACTGACTGACTGACTTACACACACACACACACACACACACACACACACACACACACACACACACACACACACACACACACACACACACACACAGCAAATCAGTCTTGGCGAAGGTGCATCAACTCTGGTGGCGAACGACGTGATGCATGAAGCACTTGAATGTGATAATTTATGTTATGGCAAAATTAGGCCCAGAATCACTGATACAACCTTTAATAGTAGCTGAAGGATAGCACCACTATCATTACTGGCCATGACGGAGACGTCAGTGCGCTAACGCTACATAGAAACTCGGAAGAGAGCGCAAGAATACAAATCATCACCTCCAGATCATGTCAAAACAATCCCGTGCCATGGCCTTGGGGACGTGTGTCTGGTACAGCCACTTTGCCTGCCACCAATAATCCCGCCGTGCTGGCATTTTCAAGATACCAAAAGAAAAGCAGAGCCCGACAAACGTTTTCAGCTCGGTTTTGGAGTATTTTGGGTATTAAACTAAAATTCAACTAGATCCAGTTAGATAAAATGTCCTCCGGAAACATCAAAATGACTATCTGGCGTTATGAATGAGTGTGATATAGATTAGCTGTGACCTAATAGTTGTATCAACGTCTGCATGTAATCAACAACTGAATGCCTCATAAAACAAACAATGTACAATTCAAAAACGACAATATTTATTGTCACTTGAACTACACAGGTATACAGTATACTACTGTAGATATTTGTAATGTTCCACTCAGGCTGCATTTAAAATAAAATAGAGAAAATATATAAAAAAGCTTTTGAAAATGTGTGCATCTTAAAAGAGCTTATATTTAAAGCAATGAAATCAAATGCAGCAGCAGCAGCAGCCGCTCTAGTTTCCCTTTTTCTTTGTTAACGGCTTCACATCTTGACTTAACAGTTTCAGCCAATAATCTAACATATCAGTCCGACCACATCATAACAATTGAACCGTTTTAAGGTTTGTCTTTCTTTCCCTCTTATAGATCGCCAAATCCTAGCCACTAAACCATCAGGGACATGTAAGACGAAGGATGCCAATGGTTTATGTATTGAAGGGGATGTAGCTCAGTAGTAGAGCGCATGTTTCGCATGTATGAGGCCCCGAGTCCAATCCCCGGCATCTCCAGCAAATATTACATTCACATTCAAAGGATGTCTTTGTTGGACGGGTGAAAGTAGTGAAAAATGATCTAGCACATGAAAGCATGCGTCATGTATCGCAAGGCAAAAAAATCCTGCTTATTATCATTTGTACGATACGTTAACTTGTTCTACCCAGGTTTTGAAAAAGTTCTGACTATTTGCAAAATTGCTTAAACATCCTTGTTTTGTGTCGTCGGGGCCGAAATGAAATGAACATCTGGTCCGTAGTTTGGAAAGTTGACAATTGAATATGAATGTTTCATCTATGCTGGACCGTGCATTTAATCCTTTTCAGCTGTTTCCGTAGTGTAGTGTTCACCGGGTTTGCCTCACACGCGAAAGCTCACCGGCTCGAAAACCGGGTGGAAACAATCTTCTTCTTTGATCCTGATTAACTTCAAAGAACTAAACCAAGAAAAGTTCTCAGCAAACCTGATAGAGTAACAAACACTTTCAGGAATGTGCTATAGTTATCGGGGCTCGAAGGACTCCAGAGTTCTTCAAATGGCTCTTTCATACTCGAGCGAATATCCCCAGTCATGGTCAGCAGTTCAATGTTGAGTCTTTTCAAGACAATTGTTGGTTGACCGTAGGTGGCGCTCTTCGAGAGTTTACACGTCATACAAAGGATAGCATGTGGGATCAGCATACATTTGAAGTCATGAAAGTCCATGACAATGCAGCTATGACTGAATCCAGTTTAAAATCTCTCTGAGTCTCAGAATCACCATGTGGTACGTCGTTTGGAATGTTTCCAATTAAATATGAATGTTGCAACTACGCGCGATCATCTGTCTGTTAGGCTTTCAAGTGGTTGCTGAGCTGCATTGACCTGCTCAGAGGCAGGAACCGCCACGCAGTGTCCTTTGTCGTAGCAAGAGTCCACTGGCTCTGACACATCCA
>NC_086352.1:33164357-33180237 GCF_036324505.1 Eleginops maclovinus | reverse complement strand
AAAGAACTGATGGATGCACTTTAAACATTCATTGTTGTTGAGGAAAAACATATGTATATTTTGATGTAATAGGGGTATAATTGTATTGTTTTGGTTTTTTTTAAACAGGGAAAATGAAATGTATAGTTTTTTTGATTGTAATTTCTTTTTGTTGTCTGAAACCAATAAAAGCGTCTGAAAATTGAAAAATTGGTTCACCCAGGGCGAGGCTCGGCCATTGCACGCCGGCTGTGCTGACCCCTGCGAATTCCCCAAATGTGGGAATCTCGACTGCATAATTTGTGGTAGTGGGGGACTGCGTTCGCGCTCTCCCCTGATTTTTGTGTTGAAGGAAAATTGTAAAAACCACCTTGTGATAGCTTATGTGTTAGGTGGCTACTTTGATCTGGGAAAAAGCTTCTGGTGCCAACGTCATCCAAGAGAGTGTCCTGTCTTTGGCCTCTAAATATCTCTGTCCCTTGCGGTGAGCCTCACTCTGCGTGCCAAGCTCCAAAGCCAAGGCAACAGCGTTAGCGCAGTTCAATCCGTCACCATTGAGTCCAAAAAACACCGGCTGCTGATGTGCTGCAGTCTGTGCCCTCAATCAAAAGCTAATATAGTTCAGAGACGTGTTTGTTTTCCAACATGGCAAGAGAAGGGTACACCATTCAGAAGGCTCAGCCAAACGGCAAAGCCTGTCAAAACTAGGTTGAACTCATAGGTGTTCCCCTCCACGGAAGTCTTTAGTAAAATGCGGAAAGCGTATACGCTTTAAAGAGAAACCAGCGCAATTAAGGAGCTCTTCCCGTTGAATAGACAGGAATTTGTCCCGGTCCAAACCCTTGCGGTGAGCCTCGATTTGCTTTTCATCATCCCAGGCCACACCCTTTCCCATTGCTTTGCTAGCAGAGGCCATGGCTGTCACCTGTGGCTGCTTTGGCATCAAGTCCAATCCCGTGATTATTGTGTTGAAGAAACATTTAAAAGGTAACCTTGTGATAGCTTGTGTGTTCGGTGGCTCTGTCCCTCGCAGTAAGCCTCACTCCGCGTGCCAGGCTCCAAAGTGACCCTTTACCGCTACAAACAGCTGCAATACCACCAGTGCCCACATTGGCTTTGTCTCACCTAAATACACATAAAAACTTGGAAAATCATTCAAATATGGCAATAAGGAACACTTCACGAATTTGCGTATCATCCTTGCGCAGGGGCCATGCTGATCTACTCTGTATCCTTCCAATTTTATTATATGTGTTATCAAAATAACACAATATGACCCTGCACCTGGGGGGTATTGGTAGGTCTCTGGGCAAGAGCAACCTTGTTTTACGGTAGCAGAACGGCTACAGCTAAAAAGGAGCAAGAAACTGGGTTAAAATAGCTTTCAATGGGCGGAAAACTACAGACAGAAGCTTTGTAAAGAAACAAAGCAGGAGTAGAAGAAGAAACAATGTGAAGGATAAAGCTGAAGCTTTATGTCTTTTTTCATGTTGTAGCAGAGCTGCAGCTTCATTATTTTAAACCTAGTACAAGGGATAGAAGGGAAGGCATTAGAAGGGAATAGGAAGAGGTCTCTCTTCTGCATGTGCAAAATCTGCCTTGAATGGAATAGACTGGAACACATACAGACAGGACATATTTACATGTTTACACTTTAACTCACAAGTTTCCTGAAAATATTGTCAAGACATGTTTGTACATTGTAGTAAGGAGGGGGAAATAGGGTAAGATGTGAAGGTTAGGTTTAGGAGAGGATAAGAAAGGGTAGGGTAATATGTGAATAAGGATAAATGGGAATATGATTTAATCCAAAAGGTAGGTTTAGGTAGGGGGCCAAAATAGCAATAACTTACAATAAGGGAGGGTCATTTGAACAGGGAGGGGGAGGTTACTTTTAGGGTAGGAAAATAATGGGTAGGGTAGTAAATTGGTAAGGATGAATTGGGATAAAATCAGAAGTACTTTATTTATCCCAAACTGGGAAATGTTTGCGTGTGTCAATCGAAACCTTCTACTTTTGTTTTGAGATGCGTCAGTGTTTGTTTTTCCACAATGCAGGAGAAGGTTAGGTTTAGGGTAGGAAAATGCTGGGTAGGGTAGTATATAAATAAGGATAAACTGGAATGAAATTTAATCCAAAGGGGTTAGGTATGAGGGTTATAACCAGGAAAAATCGGTCTTCATTTAAACATGCAAGGGAGAGTGCTAGAATGCTGAAACTTGGTCTGTCAAAAGTGCAATGTTTGAGCGCTTTGCCATTGTCATTGATTGAAGTTGTCCTTCAATGATTTGAAGCAGGCGCTGAGTAGCTTTGTCGTGAGCGTCACCATGATGACTTTTTTGCAAAACGACATTTATGAAATCATCCGTATCATCTGACCATTGGGAACAGTGTACACCGTTCCCAAGTTCGGTTGCCGTGGCTTTTGGAAGTGCTTATCCGAACGTGTTTCCAACGGCCTCCTAGTTCATGAGTGGATTGCTTTCTGCCTCTTTTGGTAAACAAAGGCCAGCTGCTGTTGAAAATACTCCCTTGCCTCTGGGTGACACCAAGGTGGTTCACCCAGGGCCCTGTCGTGCGGTGTAAGGGACACAATTAAGAGCCCCTGGTAACCAATTTGAAAACTGCCTAGAGATATTTGAGAAGCAGAAAACATCAGCATGATAAATAAAAGAGCATTGTACCTTGAAAATCCATGCATTCTAGTAGCGGGTAAATTTTACCCACCATCGGTTTTAAGTATACAGCGACCCCTTGCTGTTTTAATGTTAAAAACAACAGAAACAGTGAATATTCAAAGCAGATTATGTTATAAAAAATATAGTATACATTCAGAATCATAGTCCCTTGATTAGTCCGACAGAGTGGACATTTAAATGTGCTACAGCATCAACTTAGCCAAAGACAGCTTTACAAAAGAAAATATGCGGTTAAAAAATGTTAAGATAAAGAAAACACACAATTTACAAAATACACATCCTGTAGTGAGATATGGCAGCCAGGTAAATATTGCTGTTATTAATAGTGGCAAATTTATGTTTATATATTGCACATAAATGGTTATTGTACAACCGTTCTGTTTTTTGTTAAAAACTGCCTGGTGAAAGTGATAGCCTTCCTGCTGGGATGTGCCTCTGACAGGGATCCACACAGGAACTTTGGCCCCTTCACCTGGCACATGGTCCAGCTGCACTGTTCCTCCATGCCTGTACAAGATCCCACCTTTCATCTCTGGATCGCTCAGGCATCCTCGCGGGGAACAAAATTGTGTTATGCATTTTATTGTAATGAGGAAAATAAATCAATGAGTTAATGATGTTCACATGTGGGAAACACCCTTTTTTTAATGACAGACTGCTTTTCCAAGCCGATTTGTGCTTCATAAATCCACAATAACACATGATGCTTTATAAATTCATTATATTTTGTATTGATAAGCTGATATGCAGATAGCAATTTAAAATAACTTTCCCTCTGACATATAGTGGAGCAGAAGTATAAGAACATTGGGATATCTACACATTGTAATAAAGTACCACAGTACTTCAGTAAATGTACTTGAATATTAAAAAGTGAAACACGCAGCTACAAACACACGTCTCCAGCTGTGTTGTTCAGTAACCTTATACAATGGAGACTGAATTCAGACACTTAACACTAAGAGTAAACACGATTAATTTGTATTCAATTTCTTACCATTGCATTGCATGAATGTAACGTATATTCAGTGTATATCTAACCACGGACTGTTGTAAAATAATAAGAGAATGAATGGTAAACATGCACGGTATTAGCACTAAATGATATATTTTAATAGATGTTCAAGTAAACAAACACACACGGAGTATTTCGGCTCTAGGACTAGCGGTAATTTCTCCTCACCACATCAACAATTTTGTTTTTAAAATAACACACACGTCAACCCAGATAAACTATAGGCTAAGCGGCTAAAGTTGAATTGACATAACATTAACACCTCATTCATCCTCAAGTGCCGTCTACATGCAGCCGTTCGTTCGGATAAACAAAGGAAACGCAGAGAAATGTATAGCTTTTACTTAAACGAAAACACGTCAGACAAAGCCCAGATAACTTATCATTACATGTCGCCGCATTGTGTGTTCATGTTAATATAACTTACCTTGTAGTTGTTTAAACCATAGACTGTATATATAGATATATACAGTCTATGGTTTAAACGTATTACATGTATTCACTTGTAGGAAAAGGTGCCGTTGCAGCGTTCCGCTCCGTTCCGGCACCACTACGGAACATTCTTTATCTAACATAACAGAGGTTGATGGTGTTGATGTTTTACATTTTGGAAAGTAAATCCATTTATTCTGAAATACGCTTGAAGGAAAAGTGATATTACTTAACTCTAGACATCTTAGGGTGAGTATTCTGCTTCTGCTCAGTTCTGCTTTGACAGTCATGGCAGGGGGAAATTATGGACACAATTAAATACATCACACACACACACACACACACACACACACACACACACACACACACACACACACACACACACACACACACACACACACACACACACACACACACACACACACACACAGTGAAAATATAAAAGTAGATATAACATAAAAAGATAAGAGCCTAGAAAAAAAAGGGTGGGAAAAAAGTGTATACAAAACAAAAACTAAGTAATATATACAGTGGGGGCAAAAAAGTATTTAGTCAGCCACCAATTGTGCAAGTTCTCCCATTTAAAAAGATGAGAGATGCCTGTAATTTTCATCATAGGTACACTTCAACTATGAGAGACAGAATGGGGGAAACAATCCAGGAAATCACATTGTAGGATTTTTAATGAATTAATTGGTCAATTCCTCGGTAAAATAAGTATTTGGTTACCTACAAACAAGCAAGATTTCTGGCTCTCACAGACCTGTAACTTCTTCTTTAAGAGGCTCCTCTGTCCTCCACTCGTTACCTGTATTAATGGCACCTTTTTGAACTCGTTATCAGTATAAAAGACACCTGTCCACAACCTCAAACAGTCATACTCCAAACTCCACCATGGCCAAGACCAAAGAGCTGTCAAAGGAGACCAGAGACAAAATTGTAGACCTGCACCAGGCTGGGAAAACTGAATCTGCAATAGCTAAGCAGCTTGGTGTGAAGAAATCAACTGTGGGAGCAATTATTAGAAAATGGAAGACATACAAGACCACTGCTAATCTCCCTCCATCTGAGGCTCCACGCAAGATCTCACCCCATGGGGTCAAAATGATCACAAGAACGGTGAGCAAAAATCCCAGAACCACACGGGGGGACCTAGTGAATGACCTGCAGAGAGCTGGGACCAAAGTAACAGAGGCTACCATCAGTAACACACTACGCCGCCAGGGACTTAAATCCTGCAGTTCCAGACGTGTCCCCCTGCTTAAGCCAGTACATGTCCAGGCCCGTCTGAAGTTTGCTAGAGGGCATTTGGATGATCCAGAAGAGGATTGGGAGAATGTCATATGGTCAGATGAAACCAAAATAGAACTTTTTGGTAAAAACTCAACTTGTGGTGTTTGGAGGAGAAAGAATGCAGAGTTGCATCCAAAGAACACCATACCTACTGTGAAGCATGGGGGTGGAAACATCATGCTTTGGGGCTGTTTTTCTGCAAAGGGACCAGGACGACTGATCCGTGTAAAGGAAAGAATGAATGGGGCCATGTATCGTGAGATTTTGAGTGAAAACCTCCTTCCATCAGCAAGGGCACTGAAGATGAAGCGTGGCTGGGTCTTTCAGCATGACAATGATCCCAAACACATCGCCAGGGCAACGAAGGAGTGGCTTCGTAAGAAGCATTTCAAGGTCCTGGAGTGGCCTAGCCAGTCTCCAGATCTCAACCCCATAGAAAATCTTTGGAGGGAGTTGAAAGTCCGTGTTGCCCAGCGACAGCCCCAAAACATCACTGCTTTAGAAGAGATCTGCATGGAGGAATGGGCCAAAATACCAGCAACAGTGTGTGAAAACCTTGTGAAGACTTACAGAAAACGTTTGAACTCTGTCATTGCCAACAAAGGGTATATAACAAAGTATTGAGATGAACTTTTGTTATTGACCAAATACTTATTTTCCACAATAATCTGAAAATAAATTCTTTAAAAATCCTACAATGTGATTTTCTGGATTTTCTTTTCTCATTCTGTCTCTCATAGTTGAAGTGTACCTATGATAAAAATTACAGGCCTCTCTCATCTTTTTAAATGGGAGAACTTGCACAATTGGTGGCTGACTAAATACTTGTTTGCCCCACTGTACATATGTTAGACACATACAACACAGTTTGATGGTAGTGCAAGTAGTACTTTAGTGCAAAAAATACTTTGTGCAAAGTACATTTTCAGTAGCGAAAGTACGTTCAGCTTCCCCAGAGCCCACAATCCTAGAGTAGAAGAGAAACAATTACACCAAGCACTGTCTTCATTGTCGTTCCATCTCTCAGGGCAAGATAATCCTTTATCCTCAGCTGGTAAATTCAGTCGTGTCAAGCAGCTAAAGGACTAAATAATACAGATGATGGCAAAAGTAGAAACAGGAAAAATAGGGGGTATGTAATACTAAGATATGAATTAAATGTGACATATAAACTATCAGCTAACAGCATATGGAGACAGAAATGCCAGGTAAAGGGATGGTGTTGAGATAAAACCAATCTGAAACAATAAAAACATTATGCTAAATTAAAATATGCTACTTGAGAGAGACACATTTTAGGTTTAAATATAAAACAATACTTAGTATGGTACAGTGCAGAACACATGATGTAGTTAACTGCAATCACAACATTACTGAAGCTGAGTTTTGGTGCATAATTGCTTCACATTAACATTTTAAACATGTGTATGCATACACTTTGTATTTCAAGTAATCTGTATTGTTTATTTATTGTTCATTTTTGTTATATATAAAATCTATGAAATTTTAATTGTGTGTCTTAACTCTTCATGTTTCAGCTGTTTTGTAATAAATTGTCTTGAAAGCAACACTGTGGCTGTCTTTTCTTGATAGAATGTTGATATCAAATGAAATAAGCATATATTTTCAGATACTCTGCTGTACACTTTCTGTACAAGCAACAGCTTTTGTAAATATTTAATATCAATAACACTACCATAAACATTTCAAATTACTTTCTTATGTTATTAATGATTTTAAGAATTCAAGAATTCATTTCTAACCTTTAAGTTAAAAGGTGTTATAATCCTAAAAGAAACACATAGTCTGTCCAAATATCTGTGATTAAACTCCAATTTAAAACGGTTTATAAGTAAATGTACAGTGGGGCAAAAAAGTATTTAGTCAGCCACCAATTGTGCAAGTTCTCCCATTTAAAAAGATGAGAGAGGCCTGTAATTTTCATCATAGGTATACCTCAACTATGAGAGACAGAATGAGAAAAGAAAATCCAGGAAATCACATTGTAGGATTTTAAAAGAATTAATTTTCAAATTATTGTGGAAAATAAGTATTTGGTCAATAACAAAAGTTCATCTCAATACTTTGTTATATACCCTTTGTTGGCAATGACAGAGGTCAAACGTTTTCTGTAAGTCTTCACAAGGTTTCCACACACTGTTGCTGGTATTTTGGCCCATTCCTCCATGCAGATCTCCTCTAAAGCAGTGATGTTTTGGGGCTGTCACTGGGCAACACGGACTTTCAACTCCCTCCAAAGATTTTCTATGGGGTTGAGATCTGGAGATTGGCTAGGCCACTCCAGGACCTTGAAATGCTTCTTAGGAAGCCACTCCTTCGTTGCCCTGGCGGTGTGTTTGGGATCATTGTCATGCTGAAAGACCCAGCCACGCTTCATCTTCAGTGCCCTTGCTGATGGAAGGAGGTTTTCACTCAAAATCTCACGATACATGGCCCCATTCATTCTTTCCTTTACACGGATCAGTGGTCCTGGTCCCTTTGCAGAAAAACAGCCCCAAAGCATGATGTTTCCACCCCCATGCTTCACAGTAGGTATGGTGTTCTTTGGATGCAACTCTGCATTCTTTCTCCTCCAAACGCGACAAGTTGAGTTTTTACCAAAAAGTTCTATTTTGGTTTCATCTGACCATATGACATTCTCCCAATCCTCTTCTGGATCATCCAAATGCCCTCTAGCAAACTTCAGATGGGCCTGGACATGTACTGGCTTAAGCAGGGGGACACGTCTGGAACTGCAGGATTTAGGTCCCTGGCGGCGTAGTGTGTTACTGATGGTAGCCTCTGTTACTTTGGTCCCAGCTCTCTGCAGGTCATTCACTAGGTCCCCCCGTGTGGTTCTGGGATTTTTGCTCACCGTTCTTGTGATCATTTTGACCCCACGGGGTGAGATCTTGCGTGGAGCCCCAGATTGAGGGAGATTAGCAGTGGTCTTGTATGTCTTCCATTTTCTAATAATTGCTCCCACAGTTGATTTCTTCACACCAAGCTGCTTACCTATTGCAGATTCAGTTTTCCCAGCCTGGTGCAGGTCTACAATTTTGTCTCTGGTGTCCTTTGACAGCTCTTTGGAATTGGCCATAGTGGAGTTTGGAGTATGACTGTTTGAGGTTGTGGACAGGTGTCTTTTATACTGATAACGAGTTCAAAAAGGTGCCATTAATACAGGTAACGAGTGGAGGACAGAGGAGCCTCTTAAAGAAGAAGTTACAGGTCTGTGAGAGCCAGAAATCTTGCTTGTTTGTAGGTGACCAAATACTTATTTTACCGAGGAATTTACCAATTAATTCATTAAAAATCCTACAATGTGATTTCCTGGATTTTTTTTTCTCATTCTGTCTCTCATAGTTGAGGTATACCTATGATAAAAATTACAGGCATCTCTCATCTTTTTAAATGGGAGAACTTGCACAATTGGTGGCTGACTAAATACTTTTTTGCCCCACTGTAGTTGTTGTGTATGATGTACACATGATGTAGCACCATTTTGACAACCAAATACTGAGAGTTCTGATTGGGTCAGGAGGGATTCGAACCACTACACTACGGAAACTGCTGAAAAGGGGTAAATGCTCGTCTGCGCGTAGTTGCAACATTCATATTTAATTGTAACCTTTCCAAACAACGGACCACATGGTGATTCTTAGACTCAGACAGATGTGTGTTAAAAGTTAATTCAGTCTTTAAGCGAGCTTTAACAGCATGAGATACAAATAAAACCAACAGTCAAGAGCAAAGTCTTGCCCTTGATTATAACCGGACACCAGTTTTTATTTTGCCATTCATTTAAATACTAAACCTCACCGGTGAATAATGCCCGGGGAAGGGTGAAGTTACATTGCAGTTTTCATCATTGCCTCTGTTAGCACATACTATACATACTGTATGGTGACAGCTCTCTGTTGTGTACTGGTAGCTAGATTACTGCTGTGTTTTAATCACATTTTGCATCTTTTTTTAAGTCGTATTCCTCTGTGTGTCAATGTTTTATATTATATAATATTTGTAGCCGCCCGTTCAAAAATACATATCATTATACGTTACTATTTCTGGAAATGAGTGGGATAATATAGACAGTTACCTTGAGTAATGTGTTACTAAATGTTTTGTACCATCTCATCTTTTACAGCTTCTTTATAAGTTGCATTGTTCTGCCCTCTACCCCCAACACCTTGCCAGGGTCGACAGATAGTTAAACTCCTCTCCAACAAACCACGCAGACGGCAAGTTCCAGTTCACTCTTTATGGTGTGATGAATTAGGGTAAAACTGAGAAATGAAAATACAACATTTCAGAATAGGAATTAACAGGATGATATAGAAAATACCCTAGCTGCTAAGTTAGCTTCGCCAGAAGGCTAACGTGAGGATCGTTTTTGTTTGCAAATTTTCCTTGAATTAACACATTAATCTCATTATATAAACAAGAAGAGTGCGGAGCACCATGCTTTCCGATCCAGTGTGTGAGTCAGTGTAACAATACTTGAGTCCAAAGTATATGATGTCATTAAGACAGACGTATTTCCGAAACACTACCAACTTTCGCCATTAAATGGCATTAGTGGACCATTAATAAACCTAAAACACGATATTACATTTGGGAACACAGGGGGAAAATACATATAACAGAACACGCATTCTCAGGAGCAGCGGAGAAACACATCTTACATCCTCAGTGCCCGTGACTCGTCCCAGTTTTTTTATTAAATATTTATTCTAAATGATCTATTCTCTGTTTTAAAAATATTTCTATTTCTCATTTTGTAGATGGAACCACCTTTAAGAAAACGGGCTGACGGCAGTCTGAACTTTACAGACACCTTGGAAGCTACAAAGGTCAAGGAAAAAGAACAAAGGCAGACCGTGGATGCGACCTCTTTCCCAAGAGGAAGTGATGGACAAGGCCAAAAGAGCCATAACCCAGTAAAAGGAGATCCATCCAACAGAGGACACCTGCTGGGGTTTTTTTAAACCCAGTTTGGTCTGTTTTGTGGGCAAACATTCCGTTGGCTGGCAGAAAATTAGCTTGGCTACGCTTCTTACCTGGTGGCAGCGATGAAAAGAGACCCAAGAGGAGGCAACAAAGACTCCATGGAACATGCCCTAAACAAGGACTGTTTCAAAGAGTATATTGAGCTCTTTCCTTCTTATAAATAGCCATTGCCATGAAAGGAGGGCAATATGCTGCCAAAACTCCCCAGCATGCTGCCCCCTCCCAGCACTTGACCACTACAGATCATGTTGCTCCCACCCAGCAAGCTCCCACCAGTCAGCATGCTTCTTCCTCTTTACTCCGTTCCCTCTTGGTTGTTAAGAGAGTGGAAAGTCAAAGGAGCCTGACCAACGCAGTGAAACGTCTGGTTTCCACAAACAAAACAAAACCTTGTAAGCAAACATTTATTGGACAACACTTTTTTTCAATGTTTATTAATGTTCAATACTTGTGATGTTTATCTGTTTGTGCTTAATTTGTCTTTAGCTTTGATCCATGCACGTGCACGGCCAACTCCTAACCTCATCCAACTGCCTGCGTCCTTCGAGGCAACACAGGCCCCAGCACCCACCGTCACACACCCGGCTCCAGCATCCACCCTCACACACCCGGCTCCAGGTTCCACCCTCACCCCTCCGGCTCTGTCCAGTGAGGTCGATGACAGCACACTTCTGGCAGAGGCAATACGATTAGTGGAGGCAAATCTTGCACGTATTTTAATTTCAATATCTAAAACATTCAACACAATACTATTAAGTGGACACATACTGGTGATGTTAATTTTTCTCATTTATTTTTCATTTCCTTTACCTTTTGTTGTTGCAACTTAAAATCAGTTGCTTTTGCTTGGACAAAATCGCACAGAAACACAATATTCGTACTAAAGTCATTTAGAACATCTTTGATGTGTGCACACATGACACATCATCCTGAGAGTGTGTGAAAGAGTAGAGGCTCAGCTTTTCAAAGGATTACATCAAAAACAACAGAAACAAAGCCAACCCCCTACAGAGATCAATTAGGTGTCGCAAACACCTTTGTTGTTTCCTTTCCCCCTCCCTTTTCTGTAGGGTCATAAACCCTTTACAAGACATCAAAGCATCTGTTATCACGACAAAAGGTTAAAACATTGCATCCCATAATTTCTCTTAACACTTTATATTTATTATTAGCTTTTAATACATATCTATGGACAATAAAGCAAAAATGAATTTGCATTTGTTTATTTCTTTGTTTTGTTTTGTCTAGCACGATGGGTGTGTCTTCCATCTGGCTGGATACATACCTTGCCTGAAGTGGACCAGAGGTGGATTTCAAAGACTCTGCTCAAGTGAAATGCACTGAGGCATCCTGAGCTGGAGTTTAGCAAGGTGGACAAACTTTGGTGGTAAACCTGGTGCCACTAAGGACCAGCAATTCTCCCTCTCATCCCTGCTGCTCTGGATGCCACGAAAGCTGTGGCAAGTAAAGCTGACCTCCATCTCTTTGCTGATCCAGAGTGCAGCAAAGAACTTTTGACCTCAGATGACCTGCATCAGAAGAACAGGCAGGCGGGGGCTGTTGGGAAGATCTACTTTGTTGCATCTGAGTACCTGGCCTGTGTTAGGAAAATGTTCGTTATTTGAGGACCTAGAGTTATTCAAAAGTATACCCGGAAACATCTATCTTAAATGTAAGAGTATTGATTAAAGCAATAGTGTTGTAGGCCCGCAAAGGGGAGATGGTTGCGCTCCTCCCCCACGCCATTGATCCACAGGCCATATTTAAGCAGTTAGCTCTCTCCCAGCAGTACGGAGGAAAAGAGGCCAATGTTTTCCCTACATCAGGCACTTCTACTCTGTGTTCCTCCCGGTCTCGTCTTTTCTCATTGGTTGGCAGCGGGGCGGGATCCTGTTGGCCCCTTGTCGTCACATGGGTGTTTCCCAGTCTATTCTATTCTCTGACGTTGTCGGAGGCGCGTCCTCTTATGACCTCAACGTCACCATTTTGTTAGCGTAGCCATGAAGCTTCCACCTACGATATTCTTATTATGCAATTCTTCTGAGGTTCATGGATTATTAAACACGAGTATCCTTGCACAGTCAATGAGTGAGAGGTAGAGGCGGTGTGGTAAGTATGTAACTCCACGTGTCAGATTCTCCCTCTACTCATATATACAATACAATATTAGCTACATCAATACATACAATATACAGCTATCTGAGGCTAAAAACAACATCCAGTAGTACTACCGGAAGTCCAAAAGTATGGTCCGTCCGGAAACAATGAATTTTATCTTTTATGTTCCTTCACAATATTTAGATTATTCGTACACCTGCCTAAGATGCAAGCGGAAGGTAATCAGCTGGAGCCATGACCCTGTCTCTCCGCTGGACATTGGACACAGCGTGCAGTTCCCTTGCATCCTGACAGGTAAACTTGCGAGGGCTCGGAAACAGCAGCAGCCAGATCCAGCGGAAGCTGCAGGAGCGTTATGCTGAGTTGTGGTTGCACAAGACCGTACAGTACCTGCAAGATTGTAAGGGAATTGCCAGTGCTGTTGCATCTGGCCTGATTCTGCCCGTGCCCTTTGCTCCTGCACCTGCCATGCCTCCTGTCCTGAAGCACCGGTGGCTGATGCAGGTTTATGACCAGGATGTCCTGCAAAGGCTGGATGAAATCAAGGCCACCATCACTTCTCAGTATGGTCAGATCCTTAAAATGGCCCGTAAGCTAGCAGGACACAGCTATGGCACCGTTACCAGACAGGTCCTCATCTCTGTGCTCACAGAGGGTTTTGGTCTCGCTCCTATGATTGAAGGACTCATCAACCAGTACAGTGGCTCCTCCTGAGGTGCTATATGTTGACCGAGACTACTGTGGCAACACTCTTCTAAGAAGGATGTTTGAAGAGTTGAACAACATGACAATTCGGTTAGACATATGGCACCTGGCAGGAGGTAAGGATGGAGCAGCTCAGAGAGGTAAGACGGGGTGAGACCATTTAGAGATTTAAAAACCAAAAAAAGACTCTTAAAATGGACACTAAAATGCACCGGGAGCCAGTTGAGGGAGGCTAAAATGGGAGTAATATGCTCCCATTTTACGCACATGGTTCTGTCTGCCAGATCGGACTTGAACCAGTCCAGGGCGGTACCAGATATGCCCACTAGGTGCTGCAACCAAGGCACTAAGATGTTGTAGTCAACGGTATCAAAAGCCGCAGTTAAGTCCAGGAGGACAAGAATTGCATAGTCTCCAGAGTCATTAAAAACTCTTAATAAGGCTGACTCTGTGCTATGCAGTGTTTTAAAACCGGACTGAAGACCTCCAGGACATCATGCTCATCCAGAAATGATTTTAATTTAGTATAAACAACATTTTCCAGGATTTTTGAAATAAAAGACAGCTTGGAGATGGGTCTAAAATTGACTAGAACACCAGGGTCAAGACCAGGTTTCTTAAGCAGGGGTCGCACCACAGCATGTTTAAAACTTTGGGGGACAACACCAGAACACAGACTGCTGTTAATAATGGCCAGAACCAACTGCCCTATACTAGGGAAGACCTCTTTAAAAACGTGAGGTGGGACAGTGTCACAGGGAGAACCTGATGGCTTAATCTGGCCAACCACATCTTCTAAGGCCTTCAGGGACACAGGCTCAAACAAATCAAACACAGCCAAGCATGGAACAGGGTGAGAGGGGTCAGATACAAGAGTAGAAATGAGAGCCCTTGCAATAGTAACCTTGTCAATGAAAAAGTGCAGGAACATATTGCACATTTCGGGGGATTCCTCTCTGCACCCAGGATGGGGGGGATTAAGAACAGTTTCAATGGTTTTAAATAACACACGCGGGTTGTAAAAATTAGAGTCGATAGGTTAATTAACTTTCATTTTAGGATTGTGTTGGTCCTGACAATGTGGAGGGGTACGGAGCCGTCCACGAGCTAGCACAGTTTTTGTTTGGTCTCTGAGATCACCGTCCGGCTTTAACTGGAGAGGAGTGTTCCAAAATAATCACTCTGTGGCAGGCACTGGGGGAGCTTGACAAGAGGAACACCAGCTATCCGGCCCGTCACAAAAGCACACTAAATCAGGGGAGGTTCAGGGGAACCAAAACGATTGTGGCACCAGGTAAGGAGAGCACTAAAAGGTATGTTACATTAATTAAACACAGAGACATCATTTGCAACATTTAAAATGACTGAAACTGGCTCAAATACTAACTCCACCTTAATTAGTGCAGCCAAGTTTATGAAAGGATCTTTATTAACTTGAACACCGCCTTTCCTTCCTACACTTTTTGGGTTTTCCTCGTAACTTTAGGGAAATCAAGCCACAGAAAAGTAAAAACAAATATCAATCTTTAGTAATTAACATTAATAAGCATTCTGTTGGATTTCCAGGTGCTTCAATGGGGCTCACAGTCCCGCACAGTGGCCATACTGCAACCGAGTGGTGGAGGCTCTGTCAGCTCTACCCAAATAGTGTGCGCTGTGAGGGAGTGAGGGTCTGACGATTCAAAATGGTGACACCTGCTTATAAGCATATCCGAGAGAGTGTGATCACCAACGCCAAGTTGATGACTGAGACCACCATCCAACTCCCAGAAGTCAATGCTGCAACTGTGACTCAATGGTGAGTAAACAAGCATACTGCAATACATGTGTACTTACACTGTGATACTTACCCAAGTTGTTTATTAATATTGATTGTTTCATGTTTTCCAAGGTTCAGCAGGTGTTGCAGGACTCAGGAACATCAGATCCTGAAGCAGGATATCCCAGCTCCTGACACACCAATTGCAGGACCTGAGAAGCTTCCTGTGGCCATGCGGAAAGGGCCATCTCTGTATCCTGGCAGTTTGGCTCAGCCTCACATCTTTGTTCTGCCACCAAACACTGCTGGTGAGGCAAAGCTCAAGAAGGGATCGAAACCACTGGCCATCTGCAGGTCGCACCACCACCTCAATACTATGGACATCCCTTCCTTGCACCAGCACCACCATTCTCAATTCCTTATATGGTAGCATCTGTGCCTGGACCCTCAGAGGTTGCGCCTGGAAGCTCCCCGATGTGCTTTTCAACATGCCTCCAGCAGCTACTCAGGCGCTAACATCAGGTCAAACTAACATACCGTACTCAAACCAGCAGTACAGGCAAAGAAAAGAATAAAGGGAGCAATCTGGAACCGGCAAAAGAAAGTATGTAAAAAAGTCGGACAGAATCCTTTGTAAAAAGTGCCAGGACGAGAGGAAGCCACCTGCCCATTTACAGTACTTTGGCAATTGGTACTGTGAAGCATCAGAGAGCCAGTCCTATGAGGAATGGAGGGCTATGCTGGAGCAAAGAGGGTATGGGAAAAACAGCAGAAGAGATGCCCCTTAAATGACTTATTTTATGAGTAGAGGGAGGGTGGTTCATCTTCTTATTTACTTTACACTTTATTCATTTATGATTTATTGCACT
>NC_086352.1:33101857-33161857 GCF_036324505.1 Eleginops maclovinus | reverse complement strand
ATTGCTGTTCTGGGTAAATTTCTTTTTCAAAAATGTTAAAAAGTGAAAAATAAAGATATTTCAATCATGAAATCATTCTTGTGTGGTCCTAAACATAATACTAAATATTATACAAGTGATTATTCTTAACCAAATTGACAAAAATGGCATAAAAACACATTGATTCTAATATGGGTCATTTTTGACCCACTTATGGAAGAGTGTAGGGTCCAGTCACTCGTGCATCTAAGGGTTAATGTTAGCTGCTAATGTTGGCCAAGAGACTGTTTAAGCTTTTGGGTCCGCTGTGTTTACTGCAATTCATTACCTTAATTCATAAGAAGACATTTGATAGATTATATATTAAAGAGTCAATGTTTTGTTTATTATAAAAAGTGAAATAATTAATTATAAGTTATAATTTCATTAATATTAATATAACCTGTTGTATTTGGTTTAATCATCTCAGGATATGACCTGTGGTCATTTTGTAATCAAAATAGAAGAAGACCGAGGATAAAACACGAGTTATTGCTTCAGTGTGCTTCCTGTCATACCTTTTAGGAGGGCTGAATTTTAAAAATCCGAACACTATTTTATAATAAGTACATCCTTTGAAGTACTGTACGATTATGTACTTCCTTGCATGCTCCTTAATACTTGAACTTCACTTTCATTTCAACTCACAAACTAAGACGCCCGTGGAAACACATTTGGATAAGCACGTCCCTGAACTTTCCAATGGTGTATGCTGTTTCCAACGGTCATACCTATGCATTGATGCATACAATTTGACAACGGTTGTTTTGCAAAGAGTCATCATTATAACATTCATGACAAAGCTGCTGCGTGCATGCTTAAAATCATCGAAGGATGACCACGGCAACTTTTCTTGGTGGAGTTTGAGTCTTTGTAGTTCCTTGGGATGAATGAAGACGGTTTCCGCCCGGTTCGAGCCGGGGACCTTTCGCGTGTTAGGCTACCGAAACTGCTGAAAAGGGATAAATGCTTGTTCGCTCATAGTCAGTGTTCGAACTATGCCGAGATTTTTGGGGGGTCCCATTTTTCTCTCGGGGGGGCGCTTGCTCTTGCGCTTGACTCAGAGCGCGGATCTCGAAAACACAAGCCTACATACAGAATCATACGCGGACAGCACAGCTTTACGGCAATTACGCACACAGGCTCCACACCTCCACACACGCATCGCGTCTGCAATCATAAGGGGAAATCATGTCCGTTGGCATGCTCAAAAACAACATCGCGTCAACAATAATACCACACGCAAGAAAAACACAGGCAACATAGGCCTACTCAACACATCCACCAAAGATCACTGGAAATCATGTTCACATCGGCATACACAATAAAGCAACCAATCTTGCACAGCAACAAGCGTCAACAAACAAATAGGCACCACAAACATGAACGAATCCATCAGGCGTTTCCAAACCCAGCATATAGGAATAATTAAATGCATCATGTCTTACTTTAAAGCAGAATAGACCACAAAGGCCTTGGCTCGTCTTCCTTGGCTGTTGGTCCAGAAACCCATGACGTGGACATGCGATGACCTGATTTGATCCATGATGTGATGAAGGGTGCTGGGTCAAAACGCTCCAGTGGGGGTCCATTTAAATCCACAAAAAGAAGCGATGACAGGCTTTTCTCGCGCAGTCTGTTGCGGGTTTTACTGTCCGTATTATTGACGGCCGAAAACCCCTTTTCACACTCTGACGAGGTTGGGAGATATGTCCTGCTTGCTGTTCACAACTTTTCCAGTGTTTTGCCCGGAGCGCCACCTTGCAACTTCCAGTCACGAAACTCATCCGCTGCCTCTTTAGCCGACTCGCCTAGTGTTTTCGCTAGTTTCCGTACTTCATGTTCTCCATACATGATTAACGAGTTGCGGTCTTTTGGCCAGAAGTGCTTTTCCAGGGGTTTCAACATCTGGACAAGGTCCGACTCTGGCATGCGCATTTTAAGTCTGTCAATCACCGACTGATAGAACTGGCGCCGGTTAATTTTCTCCCTGCTCTCGGACAGTTCCACATCTTTAAACAGGCCCAGGGACGCGCGTTGTTCGGCCTTCAGTGTGGATTTCCCTCCGCTCTCTTTCATGGCTGTCAGGACATCCACTGTCTGCTGAATGTGGCGAGTGGCATCCACTAGGGATAAGTCTCTCCGCTGGAGTTTTAATGATAGGCCCTGCAGCTCACGTAGCATATCTTTCATGCACGCCAGATCCATTAAAAACCCTTTGTGTGTGAGATGTTTGTATAGCCCCAGGAATTTGTTTCTCTCTGTGTCATTTCGACCTGGATCTTCACTTGCTGTTTTGAAGTGGCGCGCTAATGCGGGGAAGTTGTTCCACACTGCTCTCACGGTGTTAAAGCTACTAGCCACCCATCGTATAGTGAATATTTGTCCGATTCTCAAAACCCGCATATTGAGGTCAGCAGCCACCTCCTCAAGCAAGCGTGCATTCTTTGCGGACTGGTGGTACAGAGCATAGAGCTTGGAGATGAAAATCTCAAAGTGGTTACATCCAGCAACCTCCTTGAGTGAGTCATGGACAGCCAATTCAAGGCGGTGGGCGAGACAGTGGATTGACTGTATGTTGGGGAAATCGCGTTTCAGCCTCGCAATCAGCCCAGTGGTTTTACCGGTGAGGACTGCAGCACCATCTGTGGCGATGCTAATGAGGTTCCGGCCCAAAAACTCGTCATCTAACCCAGCTTGGCGCAAACTCTGTCTCAAACTATTGAAAATGGATTCTGCATGTGTGCCCTGTGTCAGCTCTGCAATGTCCAAAAATGCATTGTCCACGTCTCCTTTCCCACTCACGTCACATCTTACATAAATAATGAGATAGGCACGTCCGTGCACTGTGCTCTCATCAATGGTTAGGCTGATTCTTGAATTCATTTCTTTTATGTTTGAAAATAACTTTCTTCTCATTTCCTGCGCAATATGACCAATCATTTCAGCACATGATTTGTCTGATTTGTGCACAGGACCCACTTTTGCCCCATTCAGCTCTTGCAATTTCATTATAGCAGGTAGCTTCTGATAGGCTAGCCTTTCCTTGGCCACCATATAGGCCAATCTAAAGGACAGTGCCGTTTCTTCTGTCGCTTTGGCATTAATCGCAGTAACTCTGTTGGGTAGAATGTCCTTTTGCTTGGTTTCTGTTATCTCGACTGCCCTTCTGTGCGCGTTGCTATCCCTATGTTTGTATATTTTTTGACGTAACCCGAATTGTGTCTGGCTACTTACATCCCCGTGTATCCATTCCTCAGGTGTGTGCCACTTCCCATTTCCGATAAAAGGGTTTTTGTGTCCCGGCAGACAGAGCATCCCAACTTGCCATCCTTTGTATACAGCCAGGGGTTTCGAGACTTCCACTCTGTCCACTGCTGGCTCGTCCAGATGCTCGGATGAGAGAGGGCCACGGACGTGGACTCACCGGCAGATAGCTCCACGCTGCCTGCTCGATCCTGCTGCATGCTGCATGCTGACCGTTGGTCCTGCTGCACGCTGACCGTGGGTCCAGCGTTTCCAGTAATGCACGTGGTTGCGGACGCTTGTCCACTGTCATCTGCTGACTGAACAACATCTTGTTCCTCAGAACTTTTGCTTTTTAAAAAAAAATCCAAAATGGGAAAGAGTGCCTTGCTGTCGTTTAGCCATTGCTAACGCTGACCACTTGCACTTACACGATCTGACTGAAGACGGAATTATTAAACAAACACTTTCTCAAACTTCGGCCACACCCACAACATACATTGTATCAAAATGCGCATGGGAAAGAGGCACAACCACACACAAACAGGCCTAGAATTCATGAGAAATTATGGGGATAGACTGCAGTCGTTGTCATATCTGTTTATTTTATCTTTGATGTAAACACTTCTGATATGCAAATAGTTCCCGTTACACACGATTTCAATATCAATAAAACACATTTTGCCAATATTTTAGAGACCCCCCAACATTTCCCAAATCATGTTTTCGGGGGATCTCGTGTCAGTTTCAGGGGGTCTCGGATCCCCCAAGTCCCCCCGTAGTTCGGACACTGCTCATAGTTGCAACATTCATATTTAATTGTAAGCTTTCCAAACGACGGACTACATGGTGATTCTGAGACTCAGACAGATTTCATTTTCTGTGTCTCAGAAATGAACATGTGGTTCGTTGTTTGGAAAGTTGACAATTGAATATGAATGTTTCATCTACGCTGGACCGTGCATTCAACCCTATTCAGCAGTTTCCGTAGTGTAGTGGTCATCACGTTCACCTCGCACGCGCAAGTGACCCGTATTGGCCAGAAGCTTGACCCAATCAAACCTCTCAGTGTTTGGATGTCAAAATGGTGCTCCATCATACACAACAACTAAATTTACCTTTAAGACCTTTTAAGTTAGAGTTTAATCACATATATTTGGACAAACTATGCGTTTTACGATTATAACACAAGACCTTTTAACTTAAAGGTTAGAAATGAATTCTTGAATTCTTAAAATCATTAATAACATAAGAAAGTAATTTGAAATGTTTATGGTAGTGTTATTGATATTAAATATTTACAAAAGCTGTTGCTTGTACAGAAAGTGTACAGCAGAGTATCTGAAAATATATGCTTATTTCATTTGATATCAACATTCTATCAAGAAAAGACAGCCACAGTGTTGCTTTCAAGACAATTTATTACAAAACAGCTGAAACATGAAGAGTTAAGACACACAATTAAAATTTCATAGATTTTATATATAACAAAAATGAACAATAAATAAACAATACAGATTACTTGAAATACATGTTTAACATGTTAATGTGAAGCAAATATGCACCAAAACTCAGCTTCAGTAATGTTGTGATTGCAGTTAACTACATCATGTGTTCTGCACTGTACCATACTAAGTATTGTTTTATATTTAAACCTAAAATGTGTCTCTCTCAAGTAGCATATTTTAATTTAGCATAATGTTTTTATTGTTTCAGATTGGTTTTATCTCAACACCATCCCTTTACCTGGCATTTCTGTCTCCATATGTTCTTGTATAGTTTACATGTCACATTTAATTCATATCTTAGTATTATATACCCTTCTATTTTTCATGTTTCTACTTTTGCTATCATCTGTATCATTTATGTCCTTTAGCTGCTTGACACGACTGAATTTACCAGCTGAGGATAAAGGAATATCTTGCCCTGAGAGATGGAACGACAATGACGACAGTGCTTGATGTAATTGTTCCTCTTCTACTCTAGGATTGTGGGCTCTGGGGAAGCTGACTGTACTTTGGTGATGCAGCTCAGAAATTGAGTCTCTGAGCTCCAGCTGAGGTGGATAACGCCACACGGACAGCTTGTTCCTGTGGTGCATTGTATGTGACCAGCTCAGGCTTCATCCAGATGTTCTGCTGGTAGGAGCAGTTCCACTTGGCAGCATCCTGACTATAGCCTGGGACAGAGGCTGCAGGCTGGGGTGCTGCTTCTAAAGGAACAGTAGGCGCTGGACAAGGCAGACCTGTAAAACACTTATTAGGGATGGGCATGATTAATCGACGATCGATTAATTTATCATTAAGAACTTCGTCGATGACATTCATTTGTTGTCGATAAAAACTAATGCAAGTTCTGTTGCGTAGTGTGAGTCTTGAAGGAATGCAATGAATTCGCTATGTGGCAGCAATCAAACGTTTACCACACGGGGGCAATGTTTGAAAAAAAACGCCACAGGCCTCCTCAGATACCTGCGAGTTTTCGTGTATTACAAAAGTAATTGTAAGTGCCCGATCTGTTCCCCCCCGGCTGCACATGCGCGAAAATAATAAACTGTTTCCGATCGCCAATAGCCTCGTTGCACGGCAACCGTAAATTCTACTTCCGCTGTTACTTGTATGCGCGTCTAAACTTCCGGTCGAACACTTCCGTGTTATGATAGCGTTTGACAGCTGGATACCGGTAACCGGCTTTTACTATTTAGAAGTGTACAATGAGTGTGTTCACAATAAAAGAAAGACGACTGACCTTTCAAAGGGTGGGGACATCGGCACTGCACTGTTGTGTACCTCAGTGTACGAATTCTTCGAGGTACAATAAGCTACTTTCCTTTCATTCATTTCCCGTTGACCCGGCGGTACGGGCCGAGTGGCTGAGGAGAATCCGAAGGGATAATTTCAGTCCGACGAAACATTCAAAGGTCTGCAGTAGGCACTTTAAAAGCACAGATTTTGTCGTGACAGCCGGGGGACTAAGAAAACTCCAAAAGGGATCAGTCCCTGTTCTGTTTTCTTGGAACGGGTTTGAGCTATCGGCACCTAGACCGAGTGTTTGGGAGAGGCGCCCGCGGCCAGATGTGGAGAGTCCCGATGTCTCTGACAACGAGATGGAAATCGCGGCTGTAGCTACTGACCACGACTACTCGGTGTTGCCACAAACGGTCTTAAACAGTCTTTAACTGCACTTATTTTCGTCTACATACAGCTTACCAAATCTAGCCACATAAATACCCCAGAATTGGACATGAACAGATGAGTTAAGACCATAGGTTAAGACACTTTTTCTCCCTACTCTGAGGTCGTGAGGCTTATCGTTTTTCCTCATCGACCTGAAACAAACAGCCCTGACGCTCACTCTCCCTGCTGGATCTTTATTTGAAACTGTGGGAATTCAACATCATACATGTTATTTTATACAAAACAATTATCTTATATCTTTCTAACATTGAAAAGTCGAGCAAAGACCACGTTAAATTATAAAAGTAAGTAAAGCTATTACCACAGTAATATCACTATGTAAGCGCTAATGTTAGCTATGTAGCTACAATAATATTGTGCCATAGTTACAACTTACCTTCATAATTGTCGATATAACTGGATAGGTACATTTTGTATCCCTTATCACGTTTGCTCTTCGGTGTAGAACTGCCCATCCGAACAAGTCGGTGGACATCTGAGATGGAAATGTTTGGGAGATCCTGCAGGCATCTAGTGTAGAAACTCGCCATGTTTGACGTTCACCGATATCACACCGGAAGTTTAGAAGCGCATACAGTAACAGCGGAAGTAGAATTTACGGTTACCGTGCAACGAGGCTATATCAAGCAATAAACTCTACAGACAGTTTCTGTGAACTACCAGCTATTTCAGGTTAGGTAAACTAACTGGCTGCCGTCACGTACCGCAAAATGTAGACATGCGTGGTACAAATCGGGCAGAAAAACGTGAGTTTCCGCGTACGTCATTACGCGCATGTGCAGCCGGAGGGGAACGGATCGGGCACTGACAGTAATCATGGAGAGGTCACAGCGAAGTGTGGCGTGGGACCATTTTGATTTAAAAAATGACTCACTGCCAACACTGCAAAGCTGTGTATAAGTACAACTCGTCCACGACTCAAATGATGCACCACTTGAAAAACGCGCATCCGAACCTGGTTAGTGGCGTGGCATCCTGCTCTCGGCCTCAACCTAGCATCAACTCGGTGTTAGCACGGAGGAGCTGCGATGCACAACGAGCAGAGAAAATTACCCAAGGGATCTGCAAGTTCATTGAGATGGATATGCTGCTCTTAAGTATTGTTGAGGGCGAAGGTTTTCGAAAACTGATAAACTTATTAGAACCAGCATATCACATTCCGTCACGACGTACCATCACCAGACTGATAGAAACTCACTACGAAGAACGGAACTGGAAAAATAACTGAGCACAGCTGAAAGAGTTGCTCTAACCACAGACTGCTGGACCACTTTAACAGCTGAGCTACATCACGATCACCTGCCACTACATCAGGGATGACTGGCAAATGAACTCAGCGGTCCTGCTCACAGAAAGCCTGCCAGGTCGGCTCAACAAAAATCAGTAGACTGGTGCTGAAGTTGTATGTGAGTTACTGGTTATTTTTATGAAGCTTTGTTAATTAGCCTAATTCATTGTTAGGTTGGCTAATCTCTCTCACCCTCTTTCTCCACACGGTGCCTTATTGGATAGTTTTTAGTTAGAATTTGGCAAAACCTGTCAGTCTAAAAGTATTAAATATTTTTGGTTAAGTTATTGTTTAACATGATTGTGTTTTTATATTATTATTTTGGGGGAAAACGAGGGTCAGTTGTGTTCATGAGCACCGGCTTCTAGCTGCAGCAGCGCATATTTTCAACTTCAACCATTGAATGGATCCGGTTGAACTGCGACAAGAGTTGTCCATCTTGTAATAAATCTCTCAATGAGGAAATGTGTTTTTGGTATGTTCACTGCATTTTTAATATAGCCTATAAATAGTGAATTTTAATATAAAAATATGAATGATTAATCGAAAATCGATCGTTAATTCTCCCGACGATCGATTAAGACAATTTAATCGAATGCCCATCCCTAACACATATAGATCATTTGAAATGAGAGAAAAGGAAATAAAGCGCTATATAGGTTGGCTTTGTCCTATAAAAACAATCCTGTGTCACATGAAGTGTGTTCATACTTCACAAGCTGTCTTTACCTGTTGTCTCTGTAATAAACAGAACAAGCTGAGGATACTGTGTTGCATTCCATTGCTATTGATTTAAAGAGAAATATATAATGTTGGAAGTGTTTGGAAACTGGTAAAACACAGATCAATCAATATATAGCAAACACACAATCTGTCAATCAAAGGTGTGGCATGATCACAAACAGCACAATTAAAACAGGTATTCTAACCCACAGCAGTATTTCACTGCAGTCAGATTCTGACAGCCTGAAAAAGCATGCAGACAAGGAAGACACTGAAATGAAATACAAACAAACTGTTAAATCCAAATGTATTCATGTTGTGCATTTGGAATGACTCAATAAATGCTTTAGATAGTATGCATATCGATAGCACAATATTTCATTTTTTGTTTTAACAGACTTTCAAAAGAGATTATCCACTATACTAATGAGGAGTACTCTGGCGTGAACTCTGGGATGTGGACAGTAAGTGGCGCTCTTCGAGAGGTCAAAGGTCATATAGGGGATAGCATCCGGGTGCAGTATACCAAATGCTATCCTGCTGTCATGATATTCCATGAGACTGCAGCTGTGACTGAATCCAGTTTAAAATCTCTCTGTGTCCCAGAAATGAACATGTGGTCTGAAGTCCACCAAGAAAAGTTATCAGCAAACCTGATAGTAACAAACACTTTCAGGGATGTGTTATAGTTATCGGGGCTCGAAGGACTCCAGAGTTCTTCAGAGGGCTCTTTCCAACTCGAAAGAATATCCCACAGTCATGGTCAGCAGTTCAATGTTGACTCTTTTCAAGGAAATTGTTGGTTGACCTGTTTGAGAGTTTACAGGTCATACAAAGGATAGCATTTGGGATCAGCATACATTTGAAGTCATGAAAGTCCATGACAATGCAGCTGTGACTGAATCCAGTTTAAAATCTCTCTGAGTCTCAGAATCACCATGTGGTACGTCGTTTGGAAAGTTTACAATTAAATACGAATTCTGCAACTACGCGTGATCGCGCATTTACCCCTTTTCAGCGGTTTCCGTAGTGTAGTTGTGTTTTCTGTGGAACTATGTCATTTTTGTAGTTTTGTTATTTCTTATTTACATGTTTCAATCTAATGTTTACGTTAAAACCAGAGCTAAAAAGGCTGCAAGTAACACTTATTGAGAATCGTTTGAGGTTCAGCAGCCCAATAGTGTAGTGCCTCTTTAACAGAGGAGTTTCCTGTGGGTCCATGTGACCGGTGTTTACCCCGGGAAAAGGAAGCGCAAGATAAGTTTTCTTTGTACTTACTTTCAACCCGGTATGCAGCCACTTGGTAAGCTCTCTTAATTTCTTGTTTTCTTTTCTGCTTTCATGTTGTACGCTTCATGTTATTTGCTATCGCTATGCTGCATCGTTGCACTGTGTTTACGTCCACTCCCTTGTGTTGGTAACGCGATAACGCTATGCTCCGTTAGATCCAAGCAGTTTAGTTACTGATAAGTCAAAAGTTAACGAAAGGCGAAGCTGTGGGACATGAAGCTAACATTTGGTTGATATGTTATTTATTATTGTTGATTATTGTTATTGGGCTATTGTGGTGAGTAAGCTGTGATGTTTGTACCTGAGGAGTAAAACGTTGCATTCCTTACTTTTCAGGTTTATTAACTGCTTTCCTGTTTGAGAAATAAACAAACAAAAGTGGAATACTGAGTAATATCCTTTGTACACCGGGGTTGCCCTTTCCGTGGGGAGAAAACAGAACAGTAGTGGTCATCACGTTCCCCTAACACGCAAAGGTCCCCGGCTCAAAATCGGGCGGAAACAGTCTTCTTTGATCCCGAGGAACTACAAAGACTCGAACTCCACCAAGAGAAGTTGCCGTGGTCATCCTTCGATGATTTTAAGCATGCGCGTAGCAGCTTTGTCATGAATGTTATAATGATGACTCTTTGCAAAACAAGCTTTGTCAAATCATCTGTATCCATGGATAGGTATGACTGTTGGAAACGGCATACACTGTTCGAAAGTTCACGGATGTGCTTATGCAAATGTGTTCCCACGGGTTCTTAGTTTGTGAGTTGATCGATTTGCGAATAAAGACCAGCTGTTATTGATCATTCTCCCCGTCGGGGAATCAAACCCCGTTCTTCTGCGTGACAAGCAGAGATACTGTCCACTATACTAACGAGGAGTGTTCTGGCGTGAACTCTGGCACGTGGACAGGTGCCGCTCTTCGAGAGTGGTCATATAGAGCTCCTGCAGATGATGTCATATATGCTGGTCACGTGACGAGATACGACAGGGGCAGCCATTTTGGCAGTCATCGCGGCAGTAAATTGACAGGCACTGGCAGACTGTCAAGGATGGTGGATAACTGCTGTGCACCAGGTTGCACAAATAGGCGTGGGAAAAAGAAAGGTGTATCGTATTATCGCATTCCTAAAGACGCGGAGAGGAGGGAGAAGTGGATTGGAGCGATTAAAAGAGCCAGGAGCCTTCAGAAAAAGACTGAAAGATGGGACCCCCCGGCCGTTGGCTTTCGCTTATGCAGTGATCACTTCATATCAGGTGGGTGAAGGAATACAGTACAATGCTACAAAAAGTTTCTGGTCAGTTTAATTAAATTTAATTCGTTTAATTTAAGAAGTAGCACCCAGTTATTATAGCTAACGGACACTGTGATGTCCCTTTTTAACTCAACAAGTGTGGCTCTGGCGCAGCCTAGCCAGTTAGCAAGTTAGCTTGTAGCAAGCTAGTGGTAAACAAACCCGTGTTGAAATATTCCTTCTTATTTTGTAGGGAGAAAGAGTGAAACGTGACACTTCCGTAGCTAGCCAAGCTAATAAACAAACAATGCTAACGTGACACTGCCTATCAAACTGGAATAATTTAATACTTACCCTTGCAGTGATGATGCCGAAGTTTTTGGATGTAAGACTCCACAGTTGAATGTTGTTTACGAAGCCGGACTGACACCATTTGTAAGCCTCCAAGCTTTTGTACGCTCTGAGGGAGTCTCCTGAGTACACTGATGGAAAGCTTACAAGATAGCTGTGGATGTCTGCGTAGCGCAAGTCGGGTACATCGTCTTCAGAGCAGGAGGTTATGCTCTTGAAAAGCACACCGGGTGAATTATATGGGTCGCTTATATTTAATCTCTCTAATTTTGTACTATAAAGCCGAATTTCACTTGAATTAAAATGAGAAGTATACTCGCTCGGTAAGAAAACACTGGCACCGGTGGTCATGTTGACTGCCAAAATGGTGGCTCCCAACCAAAAGTCACGTGACCGCAGGAGCTCTATAGGGGATAGCATCTGGGTTCAGTATACCAAATGCTATCCTGCTGTCATGATAGTCCATGACGCTGCAGCTGGGACTGAATCCAGTTTAAAATCTCTCTGTGTCTCAGAAATTAACATGTGGTCCGTAGTCCACCAAGAAAAGTTCTCAGCAAAACAGATAGAGTAACACACACTTTCAGGAATGTAGGACATAGCGCGTCAGTCTATGTTCGATAACCAAAAAGTCACCGAAATACGCCCGCAAGTGCGGTATCGAATCCCGTATGGCAGCTAAAGACTCATTACTTGAATCTGATCTGTTGTCTGGTCTCCATTCCCATTATTCCATGTATTCATGTAATGGTTCATGAATTAGTTTTGCCATACTGCTGGGTAGGTTGTGAATAAAATAAAGGGATCAATAAAGTTCTTAACAAAAAATCCGTAATTCATTCTTTGTATATATTATTATACTTGTAACAGAATCAAAATCTTCAAAGTTACTCATGGTATCAAATCAATGAAGTGAATTAAGAGTAATATTTGCCTCTGAAATGTAGTGAAATTCAAGTATTAAGGAGCCTGCAAGTAAGTGTATAATCGTACAGTACTTCAATAGATGTACTTAATATATAATAGTACTTAGCAATAATGAAAGTGAAATGTGAGGATGAAAAAACAAGAGAAACATCCAAACTTGTTTTATACTTATTTTTATACTTAAAACAACACTAATAATTACAACAGCAACCACAACAATCATTACAAATTGTATATTAAAGTCTCAAATTACAAACGGTGCAAAAGACAGTGCGAAATATAACAAAATGAAAAAGTAGCGAAATAAATAACAAATATTATAAAGAAGTTAAAACACAGAAACATTCAAAACAAAATGTACAACAACAACAACAACAACAATGTACCATAAATAACGTAAGGCATAACTAACTAAAGAGTGCAATATACAGTGGGGCAAAAAAGTATTTAGTCAGCCACCAATTGTGCAAGTTCTCCCATTTAAAAAGATGAGAGAGGCCTGTAATTTTTATCATAGGTACACTTCAACTATGAGAGACAGAATGGGGAACAATCCAGGAAATCACATTGTAGGATTTTTAATGAATTAATTGGTAAATTCCTCGGTAAAATAAGTATTTGGTCACCTACAAACAAGCAAGATTTCTGGCTCTCACAGACCTGTAACTTCTTCTTTAAGAGGCTCCTCTGTCCTCCACTCGTTACCTGTATTAATGGCACCTTTTTGAACTCGTTATCAGTATAAAAGACACCTGTCCACAACCTCAAACAGTCATACTCCAAACTCCACTATGGCCAAGACCAAAGAGCTGTCAAAGGAGACCAGAGACAAAATTGTAGACCTGCACCAGGCTGGGAAAACTGAATCTGCAATAGGTAAGCAGCTTGGTGTGAAGAAATCAACTGTGGGAGCAATTATTAGAAAATGGAAGACATACAAGACCACTGCTAATCTCCCTCCATCTGGGGCTCCACGCAAGATCTCACCCCATGGGGTCAAAATGATCACAAGAACGGTGAGCAAAAATCCCAGAACCACACGGGGGGACCTAGTGAATGACCTGCAGAGAGCTGGGACCAAAGTAACAGAGGCTACCATCAGTAACACACTACGCCGCCAGGGACTTAAATCCTGCAGTTCCAGACGTGTCCCCCTGCTTAAGCCAGTACATGTCCAGGCCCGTCTGAAGTTTGCTAGAGGGCATTTGGATGATCCAGAAGAGGATTGGGAGAATGTCATATGGTCAGATGAAACCAAAATAGAACTTTTTGGTAAAAACTCAACTCGTGGTGTTTGGAGGAGAAAGAATGCAGAGTTGCATCCAAAGAACACCATACCTACTGTGAAGCATGGGGGTGGAAACATCATGCTTTGGGGCTGTTTTTCTGCAAAGGGACCAGGACGACTGATCCGTGTAAAGGAAAGAATGAATGGGGCCATGTATCGTGAGATTTTGAGTGAAAACCTCCTTCCATCAGCAAGGGCACTGAAGATGAAGCGTGGCTGGGTCTTTCAGCATGACAATGATCCCAAACACACCGCCAGAGCAACGAAGGAGTGGCTTCGTAAGAAGCATTTCAAGGTCCTGGAGTGGCCTAGCCAGTCTCCAGATCTCAACCCCATAGAAAATCTTTGGAGGGAGTTGAAGTCTGTGTTGTCCAGTGACAGCCCCAAAACATCACTGCTTTAGAGGAGATCTGCATGGAGGAATGGGCCAAAATACCAGCAACAGTGTGTGGAAACCTTGTGAAGACTTACAGAAAACGTTTGACCTCTGTCATTGCCAACAGAGGGTATATAACAAAGTATTGATATGAACTTTTGTTATTGACCAAATACTTATTTTCCACAATCATTTGAAAATAAATTCTTTAAAATCCTACAATGTGATTTTCTGGATTTGTTTTCTCATTCTGTCTCTCATAGTTGAGGTATACCTATGATAAAAATTACAGGCCTCTCTCATCTTTTTAAATGGGAGAACTTGCACAATTGATGGCTGACTAAATACTTTTTTGCCCCACTGTACTGGGGTTTGAGCCCCATGCGGTGAGCCCAGGTCGAATACGGCCTGAGTCCCTTCGCTGCGCGACTTCCCCTGTGTCTCCCCGTTTCTGAACTGCACTATATCAAAGGGCTTTGTAAGCTCTTGTGTCATCATGAATTTCAACTCTGGTCTGGAGCTTTGGCTTGTGGTTACCTTTTGCTTGGTCACAGTGTTTTTTATTTCTCCTTAAATATACCAATGTTCATGTGAGATGTTTGATATGTAGCCTACTGCTGTTATGCTCTGAACATCACACTCCTGTCTTTAAATGTTAGTTAGAGATAATGGTAAACATCAATTATGATACAGTTTGTCATGCTAATTATGATACAGTATAAGATAAGATGTATTTTATTGATCACAATGTGGGGATTTTTTTTCATATCACTGCAGCACAGATAAGAAATTGCACATGAACTAGAGGTAAACACATATCAGCAGTAGAAGAAAGAACAAGAAAATCGAATTGCACAAACAATGAATAAATACATATCAATAATGGAGGATCTATAGAGTATGAATATTGAAAACAGAATGTAAATATACAAATATACAGAATAAAAGGCAGTGTACATTATGCCTGTCCAGCCTATCAAACTTTCAAAATGTAAACATTGAAAAGAATATACACTTTACATTTTACATTTGAGTCAGGAGAATAATTATGGGTTTAAGTTCAATTTAAATCCTTAATTATGATGTGCTTTTCACATAATACCGCCATGGCTGAGCCACTTTTATAATTCCTTTTGGTTATCAATTGCCATACTAGAACCGGCTCTACAATCGCACAGTGGGGACAGCGAGTAGCCGCACAGACACTAACCCAGCGACCACACTGAGGATCTTGTTCCCCGCCAGCAGAGATCTAGTTTTGTTTGTCTCCAGTGATTAGTTTCTCCTCTTCGTGTTGACGCTGCCTATGGTGTTGTTTGCTCTAGCTGAGCAGAGTTAGAACCAGGCCAGACCTCCCTTAGGGCCTTGCTACCGTCCCATGTAAACAAGCCGCTCCAGTGTATATTAGCAAGCACTTTGATGTCACCAGCTGACTTAGTTTCTCTTCTCTTACTCTTAAATATTTTATTGACTTACGCTGATTCTCAACACCACAGTGGGATATTGACTCTAACAAGGGCTGTTTTTCAAAAGCGCAAAAGGGATCCGTTCATCACAAACAGAGCAGCAGTACTGTATGGAAACCCTGCATGATTTCCAGTTGATCAATTTGCCTTTCTGAAGGACCTGTGATTGTTCAGGGGCCTCCAGAAACCCTGAAGTACACTTAGACTGAGAGAGATATGTCTGGTGAAATGCTCAGGGACTCTTCATGTACCTGGCTGTCTTTGTCATGCTGTTTTAAATGTGTATCTGCTTCCCTCTTGTGGCTACTTTAATTAAATGTACCACCACTTGTGGAACCACATATTCTCTCTAAGGGGACATGCAGAAAGAAAGGCATTTTCTAAAAATTGTACAAGCCATGTGTGTCTTAGAGAAATGTACAACTTAAACATCCCATTAACTATCCAAAAACGTACTAATTGAATTCAGTCCTTTCCACTGGAGTTCTCCTCTAAGGATGCTAAGATGTTGGATGGAATATGTAAGTAAATCAGTGCCCGTAGGAATTTAGGGAGGTTCAACCGTACAGCAGGGTGGCTAATGGCTCCCAGAACTTCTGTTGTATTATTATGTGTTTAGGCTCAAACACCCAGCACAAAAGATCTCAGTTATGAAGAAACATGGCAATGCTTTGAAGCTGATTTTGGCAGTTGTCTCTAGTGGAGTTGGGAACATTCTTGAAGGTTTTTTGGTGAAGGACATATGAGGCACCCAAATGTTTTGGTCTTATGGGGGAAATAAAACACTTCAAAGTGTATAGAAAAGTGATGCGGGTGTTTGATGAATATAAAAAACAACGTTTGTTGACAGTTTTTTTCCAATTTTGAGGGATTCGAGGATTGATTAAAATGATACATGTTACTGTTAGATCCCAAGCCTGTTGTATAAACTTGGCATAAAGGGTTCTGCCACTTATCGGATATGTAAGAGGGCCGAGATAGCTCTTATACCTTACAATAGTTACGGCCAAACATCCTGAACTTCAGAATAAATATACAAAGATTTTATTGGTTCACACTTGAAGGTCACCTATTGTGCAAAATGAACATTTAACAAAAGGCTGGGGTGGCTAAGGAGTTCAACAAATTCAGCAAATAAAAAGCCATGTTCAGGCAGACAGTATGAGAGGAATAACGTTTAAAGTTGTAATATTACAACATGTAAAGATGTTATAGTAGTAACCGAAAATATTTCTACAAACCCAAAAGGGTGTATAATAGGAGGCCTTTAAAATTGAAATGCATTTAAAATTGTGTTTTTGGATATGGTTGGGTTCTTCAGTTTTCCTTTATGTATGTTGAAATGGACCCAGACAGCAATAATAATAGGGCGGGAAAATATTTTCAGGAATTGGGCAGCACCTGAAACACCTGCTTTCAGGATTAGGTAATTGTAAATGTAAAATTGGCTATGATGGACGGTCATATAGACATTTTAGTAAGGCTAAAAGTGTGGCTTATGCAGTGGTGGTGTATTTCAAAAGTGCACAATAGTAAGGTATAGTTAAAGCAAAAGACTAATTTCAGCTGTATTGTATGTTTGTATGTTCTTGAAATGTTCATCTACTGAGGGATAATGTATTCACTTTTGATTTGTGTTTATTCAGGTGTTGGTTCATTTTATTTAGTTATGACATCAATTAGTTTTCCTACCAATCACAACCTCCCTCAGTATAAATTATGTTTTCCAGTTGAGCAGAAATAAAACTATATATATAAATCATGAGTAATTTGAATATGCCGCATGAATTCACTTATCTGGCTTTCTGCCTATTTGTCAATGCCGACATTTAAGATTCAAAGACAATGATTCATATAAGGCAAAACCTTTTCAGAACTCCTTTGCAAGGGTATCGTTATATTTTGATATTGAATCTTATGCACTTTTCAGTCTTTTGTGATTAATAGTATATTATTAAAGTGACAAGGCATATTTCAATTGGTTTCAGGCTTCACAATCATGCCCCATGACACATTTTTGAATAATAAAATAAATATGTCTATGAGAACACACATCCTGTACATATGAGAGAGGAAAGGGATGAGTTACTTTTGCATGTTCATTCATTATGAATTATAAATGGTTGTTTTTATCATTGACTGAATCAATTGTTTTCTCTTCATGTCTGGCCATTTAAATGACTCCATCACTCTTAAGATTATTCAGGCACATTAATATGTATGTATATACATTACTCACCAGCATCTACTTGCACAATATCTGGACCTCATGAAAACACAAGCAGCCTGTATGTGATGTCCCAGGAGATCTCCAACAGTGGGAATTGTATAAATGTATGCACTCAGCATCACATCTATAAATATAATCAAATTAAACATCACCAAAACAAAAATACAACAACATTAATGTATCAATTCATGTCGGTTAAGACATTGTGCATTGAGATCATAAATAAGTAGTCTGTAATCCACAAGGGTTTTACCTATGGGAAACCTTGTTCCTTCCCTTATGGCAGCGGTTTCCAAACTTTTTTTGCGGCGCACCCCCTTCTACGTCCCAACCGGGTTGACGCACCCCCCAAAAAATTGCAACCCAAAAAAAAGACGCAATAAAGCTTTGTTTTATCACCATCTAAAGACTCATGTTTAATCATGCGCAAATAACCAGAACACGCATGACGCTAACAACATCAACAAAGTTTCAATATAATGCAACAAAGAAAAATTGCAACGATCCACAACATTAAAGAGCATGGGCTCAGAAACAGAGACAATAAATAAAAACGAGGATCACTCATTTCCTGACTCCCTGCTCATTTTCTTCGTTCCTATGCTCTCCGTCTCTGTTGCTTCCAAATCCTCACTCTCTCTTGGTCCCTCTCCTCCTTCGTGACTAATAACTTTCTCATGAGATGCTCCACTTGACAGTTTCCCTGATTTCAGCCAGTTAATCATATTTGAAAGAATGAATGAAACGAGTTGGCACTCATATATCCTAGGCTACAGTGAACGATAAAAGGGATTACAAAGGAAATGTTTATTGTTCCTGTTTTTTATTGTAGCCTATGGAAAAATCCAACTTAAAAAACAACACTGTGTAATATTTTTACACCAGACCACCATTACATGTTTCATCTTGCGCACCCAGGGGTGTGCGAGCTGCCACCTGTTTCTCATCACATCACATCTTATCTATAAAGAGAGACTAAAAGTAGAATGTATAATCTTTCTTAAATAAACAATAGGTCATCCAAGGCTTTTTAGTGCTCTGAAATAATTCCAAATAAACATCTTTATGCATCTTTGTTCCATAAATCATAGCTGTTATGGGTCATCTGATGTTGTGAATGGGAGAGATACACCAATCAGCCATAACATTTTGACCACTGACAGCTGAAGTGAAGAACAGTGATTATGTCTTTACAATGGCACCTGTCAGTCAGTGACGGGGGTTGACAGAGGTTCCACTAACATGTTAGTGGAGCCTCTGTAACCTGCTGTATATGAACAAGTCTCTATGGCAGTGTTAGCTCACCTTATCATTGGTATGTTAACGGGGATTTGCTGACAAGCTTTCTAAAAACCGGCGATTCCACAGAGGACAGAGGCTGCAGATCTCCAACACTCTGCCACGAGTCTCTCAACTTCTCGGGGTTCAAGCAGCAAACCCAGAGAAAGTTACCTTCTGGTGCTTTGGCCTGCGCGCATTCGTATGTTTTTCTTTTCTTTTCTCCTGGCCTGCAGCTCTGCATTGTGAGCCTGCAGCTCTCCATTGCGAGCAAACAGCTCTTAATCGCGAATCTGTTTCTGCAGCCCTCTAAACCAGGGGTTTTCAAATTGGGTGAATGTGAGCCTCCCCTAGAATAGGAAAGGACAGCCGAGGCCCCCCTTCCCCAAAATCCGTGGATTGATATAAATATAAACACTGACTCATATTTTGTTATCTTTCATTCAGCCACCACTTAGCAACCCCTCCACTGCAAACTGTAAGCCATTTCTTTTGCCTATCATGACAAACGTTTTGCTTTTTAGGTGATGTTCAAGATTCGTTAGTGAAGTCCATGTAGTTCTGGAAGAGGTTCTGTGGAAGACAATGTACTTAAAAAATCCTCCCCTCTAATTCGATGTCATGCTTAATAAAAGGTTAAATAAAAACATTGTTATTAACATTCCTCAGACAAACCAGCAGGATCTAGTCATTAATAGTGTCTCTGCTTAGACAAACAAACACCTTATTTAATCGTATTTAGGGATTTGTCATTTGCTCAAGACACGTTTGTTCTTCGGTGGGTGTCACGCTGCCAGACATTACGGAAGTATCTGTATCTTCCCCTACAATTTAGACATATTTGGAATAAATCTTAGAGCCGCGCAGCACAATAGAGCATGTGTGGATTAGGCCTATTTAATAATACGAGCACAAAGGCACTCTGTTCTTTTAAGTCTTTATGGGATTTCATAATGTGTATATGTCTGTGTGTAACACATGAGAGGCCGTTTCCTGTCGATACTACTCCACACATCCCCGGTTCCTTTTCCATTGTAATTCCTTTAATTAAAGTGATTTTATTCACAGGCACACAGCTGGCACCGGCTACTTTCCATTAGCCATCTGAGTGGACGCCTCGTTCAGTAGGAGGACCCGCACTGGGGCTGCTTCCTATGGAGCGCACAATACTATTTTCATCTCCCAGCTGAGTTTGTTGTGTGTTTTGAATTTATTAATCATTGATTTTAATGTGCCGCCTCTTGACAGTGGCAGCTACCCACGCATTAATTAATTCCCGCTTCCCAGACTTACAAAATGGCATTTAAAAACAATGAGAGGTCGGCTGGTGTTTCCTCTGACCTATAAATGGAAGGCGTCAAAAAGCAAAATGTCAAAATTTGCTTTTATTTGTTCTTCTCTTGGCAGATTTTATTGCTTCCTTTTATTTGATAGAGCAAGATAGAAATGAGGTTATTTTAGGTCTATTGAAGTGATGTGTAAATACAGTTGTGTCACCTTTAATATTCCGCTCGTCTTTTTGGGAGGTTGTGAAATGCAATAATGTCTCTTTTGTCGGGCATGTTTCCCTCAGTGCACCTGCTTTGCATACTGCATCTGCCGGCAGCACTCTCAAAGGAACTGCGGGTCTTAAGTTGAGGATAAAGGTGCATTGGCATCAACAATAGGTAGTCTGTGTTTATCCTTTGAGGTCTTAAACAACTATGTGTACAAAGATTTGCCTTCCGTGAATTGGTGGAAATAGAAAACGGGAGATTAGATCTTAAATTAAGCATATGGTGGCGGAATTTGAATGGAGTTGGGATTTGAATGTATTTATGGAAGTATATTCTTTTTTTATTTATTGAGCAGACCTGAATTGTTCATCCATTTAAATGAGTGACTGGTCGGTGTGTTTGAAGAGATAAAAGCTCGCTCCTAATCCTTATTGACACTCCGGGAAGCGTAAAGACAGCTATTGCTAAGTCCCTGCAGTGCCCTGCCCCATGGAAAGGGCCTCATCCCTATTCACACCGGGTTGTTTAAAGCTAAAGATTTTCTGACAGATTGCTCTCAACAGATTGATTAGCACATGTTGCGAGACAGACAACTACCCAAACCGGGGTTGTGTATGTTTTTAGCTTGTGTGTTTGTAGGTGCGCGGTGGAGCTGCCACATGCGTGCATGCAACCCCAGAGTAAGGGGGAGTCGTAGAGTGCTTATCGCACGCTTCAAAAAGCATTCCCGCTATAATTAAAAAAGCAAACAACCACAGTCGTAACCTGATGGCATTTAGTGGAAGCCCCGTGGAGCTTCGGCACAAAACCGCAAACAGTGCTGACAGCTGCAAAAGATAATACACTTGCTCTTCTCGGCTCACCTCTATCATACTCCAAATGACTGTTATGTAGAAAGAGAAACAGATACTATATGCATACTCACAAAAAAGTGCTTATGCTTTCAAAAAGCTACAGTACAGTGATGTGTTTTCATTGCACTCCAATTTGGGAGGCTGCTAACCATTTTAAGAAATAGTCAAAGGATCGGCCATGTTGGTGTGATTCTGTGCCTCTGATTTCACACGGCATCCTTCACTCTGTGTGAGTGCTGAGTTGTGTGAGTGCTGAGTGGCTGTTCTTTTGGTACAGATGTGAAAGCCCCTGGCTCACAAAGTAAAAAATAATCATTCCCATGCAAATGCGGTGTTTGACATGTTCAATTAGACCCTTGTGAAGAAAACGATCGGCGCTTTGAAGAGAGACAGTTCCCACTGTTAGTGCACCTATGAAGCCCTAAAGCCCCTCCCCCCTCTCACTGTCCTCCTGTTCCAGCCTCCCCTTCCTCTGCCTGGCCTCTAAAGGGAGAGAAAGAGAGAGATCCATCGATCAGTGGCGATCGTTGAGCGCCCGCCCCGCCTCCTGCCTCCTGCCTCGCATTGTTTTTATCTCATCTCTCAACCCTGTTGCCATGGCACTGAAGATGGCACTTCAACCCTTGTGCTTAATGATCTCTTGGATGATAGCCTACTTGTCAAGGATTCATGCCCTGCTCTGGTGTAATGCAAGACAGAGAGGAATGAGCGGCTGCTGCTGCTGCTAGCGGAGGGGAGGGCTGCTTATTTGAACATTTTATTCTAAGCTTAACCGGTAGTGAACATGGCGTTATGGGTTATTTTCCAAATGAGCTGCCTTAAACAGCTGTTTTGTTTTCTCTTCCTGGCCGGCTGAACCGTGTTCTCCGAGATGGACATTCAGAAAGACAGAGAAGCCAATTTGCATTCATTTAGTGTCTCCTTTTGTTTTGCAGCATTACTTTAAAAGCCATCCCTCTTTTCTGGCAGTTCAGTGCTGGGTGAGGGATTACCGCTCATATAAATAGCTGCCATTGATTTGACTAAGAGAATGCTTTGTGTCATTATGAAGGCAGAAAATCCTAATTTGGAAATTGGAACACAAAAAAAAAAGAGCTGAGCGTTCAATTCATATCCATAATCCACCACATTGCATGAAATCAGGGGTGTTGCGTTACAATGCTTGATTTTCGTCATCGCTGTGATGGAGACAAAGGTAGCGCCTGGAGCCATCGCGGCGGTGCCACTCAGTAAGGGAATGTGTCACTTTATTATGTTTTATCTGGCAAACCTCCCTCCATGCTTCGCTGTGTAAAGAGAGCTCAGGGGTTGCGATCCTGGAAGATGAGGGGTTGAAGACACCAGCAATAACTTTGCATCTGTGTGGAAAAAGTCAATAATTAACAGCAAATATGTTCCAATGTGAACGCAGTCGTGCCTAATCACATATAAGTTGAGGGAGATGTTGTATGCAACAATGATTTAAATATGGATTCAGGCATCTCACTCAGTCAAACACATTAGTGACTGCTTATTGATTGAGATTCCTGGAAAAGACGAGATATGCTGGCTCGTCATCGCTGTAGATGGAGCTGTTCGATCACATCTGACCTATTATTCATGTGCGGCGCGCTGCTTTTGTCTGATTCCCATCTGCGTTTTTTTGTGGGATTCACACTCATCAGCGTTCTGAAATGATCCCTCTCCTGATTATCAAAACATTACATGCTCTGAGATTAAAGGATGAATTGAGGAGAAGCTTTTAAATTTAGATTGTTCCGTATATCCTTTGATGCCTGTTAAGTTCTATGTGTAAGTTTGGGTGTCGTCACTTGGAAAGTGTGTGGAGAAGTCAAATATAACCCTGGTCTGAGTTTAGTTAAATGTATTAGCAAGTGTGTTGTCTCCTGAACACAGACAGGCAGCATTATAAAGCGACTTAATCCTCTCCTCCCTCACAGAACTGAACACAATGAAAAACACACTCCTCTTTTTATCTGCTTTTATCTCCTTTTGGGCCGAGGAGCTTTAAAGAATCAGCGTCTTTATCTCTCCCCCACTCCCCATAATGCAATAGGGCGAATGTTTCCTGTGTGTCATAAATAAGGTATTGAAAGGTCCAATTGAATTAAACTAAAAGATCTGGGAAGAAAATGGGAAGTACTCTCACTTTTTTCCCTCTCATTTTTGACGGCGGGAATTGCTGTAAATTGACACTGAAATGGTCCGTCTCGCCTCAGCCGCACTCCCTTTAAACCTCCCGACCCCCCCTCTCGTTGGCTCCATACGCCCCCTCAGCGCAGTCGGATAACGTGCATATTAACGGGCTCTGGGCAAAGTGTGTTGAAATGGGACAGAAATGCAGTAAATGAGATATCCATTGTCTAGCAGATAGCATTTCCCCTCATCAGAGCGGCCTGCTTGATTTCCTCCCATACTGACGCCTGATGGGTTCATGACGTAGCCACTTTGAATTAACTGACCTTGGCCTTGCTGTCAGCACACACACACATGGTAGAACATAGCTAGAATCCATAAAACCTTGTTTTTTGTATAGTAGGGTGAAAAGAAGAAAAGGATGGTTCAATAAAATCTCGAGAATGGGTTAAAATGACTGTAATTAGTATGTTCATATCAGCAAAAGATCACAAAGTTACCTACAGAGAATTTGACTCATCCAAACTTTCAGTTAAATATTTTGGTTTTACATCATGCGGTTTTCAGACTGGGAAGACAGTGGGTTTCTGTGAAAAGGTTCCAATATATACATTGTACCCAGCACCAAACAGCAGAAAAATAGTGACTTATAAGTAAGCAATGAACGTAATATAGCTGCCAAAGAGCCAGCTTTTTATCAAGAGTCGGGGAGACGAGATGTTATTAGTAGGCAGCTGCACGCTAGCATAAAGCAATAGCAATTTCAGAATGTTTGAAAAAAAACATGTTACCGTCCAATTATTTCAAATTATAAAACCCACAAAAGAAAACGTGAATGAAAGCTTGATTCACAGGAGTTATGCAATTTTAAAGATTTTGTTCATTGAGGTTAGCAGCAGTTGAACCTATGATAAAGAATGATGAAACTATTACATATTGGTTTGTTCCATATTCTGTGCCGGAAATGGTACATTATATCTGCATGGAACGATGAGGAGTTTTACTCTGAATTCCACAAAATGAAATAATTTCACATTTTTTTACGCATTTTGCTTTAATTACTGAAAGCATTCAATTTTTATTAACATTTATTTTTCAAGATTTTTTTTAAGGTTTTCGCTAAGCATTTTGAAAATGCACATACAAATAGTTTAATTTAAACGCATCTAATGTTGTGTTTTTTTAGTATATGTTCCCTTGTGCCTCCAAGTAGCAAAATAACTTTTAAACTCTTAAGTAAACAAAAATAAATACCGTACAACACTGTGTGAATTGACTCAGTTGGAGCCATGTTCTTTGGACCATTTCCTATGTGTGTTGGAATCTGGCCTAAGTCCTTACTGCTGGTCCGTGTGTATCAATTTAACACATGCTGTAAATGTGAAGAGCAGGTGGGATTTCTCAGCCGAGGAGATGAGAAGGTGCAGAGCGCTGGTGAATCTCCCACTGATACCTGTGAAATGTAGGTTAGATGTTTCGTGGAACTTGCATCAGTGTTTAGTGATTGTCATTTCTGCCTCAGTGCGGCATTATGGGGATTCTCTTTCCTTCGAGTGGCAACTGTCGCAATATTTTTGTGCGTCTGGAAAGATGCCTTGAATACACATGCTATTAATAATTAACTCTGTGCTTTATTCCCCTTTGAAAGTTATTATGCAAAATTAATATTTCATATGGGTACAGGCTGTACATGACAACCGCGCTAAGACAAAGTATAGTAATGGCACAAAGTTTGACAAGTCTGTCTGGGCTTGCTCAGAAAGCATTTGGCCTTCATCTTATATTTAGCATTCAAGAGACGCCATGAGATGAATCTCTATTTTTGTTCACTTTCCTATTCATGAGTTTCCCACCCTATGTGCAAAATATAAGAAGTACTCCATTTTGAATGAAGATGCACAGTGGTAGGCTGTCATTAGCCCACCAGGATCTGGAAGCTGCTCTTCTGATCCACATCAGTCCTTAACACTAAGACCCTGAAGCCACTTGAGATCCCTGGGGACACGGCGCATCAGGTCGATGGCAAGCATCCCACCTTTCCTCTGGGGCCCTTCGGGGACGCTCTGACAGACCATCATATCCTGGGCATACATGTATTTCGTGCTTTTGCAATGAATATCAGCATATTTACAAGTTCGGTAGTATGTTTCTTTTTTTTGCAGCAGTTTTTAATCTTTTTAATTGAGTATAAGGCAACACTTTGAGAAGACACATTGTAAATCTTTTTTCTGTTTGACTGCATTGGTTTTTTTGCATGTCCCTATCAAACAAGTGTTGCACTTATGTAAGCGCTAAAGAGATTTGTATCAAAGACAGATTCTTTTGAATGAGGTTTGTAGTAATATTGACAATAACAGTGATATTTCCAACATGGATTTATCATATTAATATAACACATATATACAATATAATAATATTGTGTAAATAATCCAGAACTTTTATTATATATTTTACATTTATAGTTCTGGTTACCGTCTTTCTCGACCCTTCTATACTCATATTTGAGTGGGATTAATTTGACAAAAAAAGAGTGAACGAAAAACCTGTATTAATTGTATGTCATTAGAATTTGATATTTGTTTAGTTAAACCTGATATTTTGTGAGGGTCCTATATAAAATCATAGGAATATTTTTATAATTAAATGTATTTTAAAGCAACTGCGTTATCAGATGGGTTTCCTTACCAAGTGTAAATGCAAAAATGTCAATGCTTGTATTGAACTAAAGGAGCAAATGCATGAACGGTGCATCTTTCTGACAATACATAACAATATAAATATCTCACCTAATTTCTCACCCCTGAACATTAAAGTAAAAGTTCAGATATTTGGAAATATCGTTAATCATAACTCCAGCATTTTCATTGTGTCCTTGACTGTAAACTGCAAGATGATTGTCATTGATTTTCATTGTGTTCCAGTAGCAGTGAAACACAAAATGAGTCACAACAATCGGCTGTGATTACAACCCAAATCCCTTTTTTAATTGTGTACATCTCTTTGTCTCTCAACATTTCTCTCTCTCATTTACTCCCTCTCTTTCCTCCCTCCTCCTCTCTTGTCTGACTCTCTTGTCCCATGATATGCCACAGAGAGACACAATTATCCACTTCATTTGAGTCGTGGTGCTAATGGTTGAGACTGGCCTCTTGGGGAGTTTGGGGAGGGGGGGTGGGGGATGATAGGTAGCAGTAATTGTAAATGGTGTAATGAGTGTAGAATGGCCACAATCTAGCGCTCCGCCATTACAGGTGACCCACTCCTGCCCCCCTCCTTCCCTCCAACATCACACCGACAACAAGTGAGCGCTCCCCCCACCACCACCCCATTCATCCACCCACCCCCTCTCCTTCAGGGTTCAGCAGAGACAGAGGAAATATTAGCCTCACAGACCATTACTCCCAAGTGGTTTGACTGTTGCTCCTTCTTGCCTCGTTCTGTGGGTGGACCCCCTCGCCTTTTGTTTCACGTTTACCCTAACTTGACATTTGTTTTCTGTGCTAAATTTGTCTTTTTCCTATAAATGATCAAATTAACCATGTAGCTCTGGAGTGGTTTTTGTGTGTCTCTTTACAAATGTATCTTTTAGCCATGACATAGCACTGATGCTGCGTGATGTTTTAAAGGAGCCATCCTTCCACTCGTTAAATATTGTCCTCAATCTTTGACCTGTAGAAGCAAACACAAGAAGCTGATCACAGTTATTGTTCTTCTACAGTTCTTGTGATCCCCATAATGTTCCTCCACACTTCTTGCGGCCCCCACATGGTTGCTACACATTTCCTGCAATTCCCCAATGGTTCCTATATAGTTCTTGCAATCCCCAGATGTTTTTTCTATAAGTATTGTGGTCCTCGCTAGGTTACAGTACAATTCTCGCGATCCCAACATGGTTCCTCAATATTTATTTTAGGCCTCACGTGGTTTCTCCACTATTCTCGCAATCCCAACTTGATTTGACTACATTTCTTTCTGTCCCCATGTGATTCCTACAAAATATTTGTGTTCCCCATGCAGTTCCTCCACAGTTTTTCCAGTCCCCACATGGTTTTTCTCCAAGTCTTGCGGTCCCCACATCGCTCCTACACATTTCTTGCAATCCCCACATTTCCTCCAGAGCTCTTACGTTCCCCACATGGTTGCAACACATGTCTTGTCCACATGGTTCCTCCACTATTCTCGCGGCCTCAATGTTGTTTATCTAAACTGCTGTTAGTCCCCCTGTGGTTCCTCACCGTGGTTTATCCAAAATTATTGCAGTCCCCATGACTTCTCCAGGGTTCTTCCTCAATGGTCCCTACCTGGTTCTTACAAAATTAAATTGGTCCTCATGTGGTTCCTCCACAATTCTCGCGGTCTCCAACATAGTTCCTACACATTTCTTGCAGTCCCCATATTTCCTCCAGAGCTCTTGCGTTCCCCACATGGTCCCTACATGTTTTGTGGCCCCCAGATGGTTCCTCCACTATTCTCACAGCCTCAATGTTGTTTGTCTAAACATCTATCTGCCCCCATGTGGGTTCTCCACCTTCCTATTGGTCCCCACATGGTTTATCTACAATTCTTACAGTCCCCATGATTCCTCCACAGTTCTTGCAGTCCCCACATATGTCCTCCATAGACGCATGTAAGACAGTATAACTACGTTCGTAGTTATATTTCTCCTTCCTGTCCCTCCCTCAGTCAGATCAACAGCAGTTGTTTACGTGGCGGGAAGTAAAAAAAAGGAGGAGGAGGAGGAGGAGGAGGAGGAGGAGCTGTTCCTTTCCGTTGGGTGATGACACCCCAGCACCTGCGCAGAGACAGGTGAGTGAGCGCGCTGAAGTTCCCCAATTATCACAAGTGACACAGTGTCAGCGAATTACCTCCCTGCTCACTGACGCCTGGAGTGCCGGGGAGCAGCGGGAGGCCCGGTGAACCTCAGGCAACATTCTTCCAAGAGAGTTGCCTGTCTGCCTGTGGAGGAGCAACACATAAATACGCACACACACACACGTTTTCTGTTACTCGGCATACACATATGATCATACTCTCCACTGGTCTTTTTCTCTCTCACACACATAGATATTTCCTTCCCCTCATTCTGTGTCTCTCTCTCTCTCTCTCTCTCTCTCTCTCTCTCACACACTCCTCTCCTGGTGAAGGGTATGTGATAAGCTGCTTCTCATGGATTCCTGCTGTTTTGGAGTAAGTAGGAGCGATATGTGCTCTCTATAAAATTCCTCTATTAATTAACTGACCCCCCCCCCCCCACACACACACCACTAATCCTCTCCAGCCCAACCTTACTGCCTATTGCAAGAGGTATCCCTGTCCATGTGTCTTTAATCATTTTGTCGCTATGGTTATTTTGGTTTTGTTCAACAAGCACAAGTGGTACAGCCGTGAAAACCAGTCAAAAGTACATCATTGTGGTGAATGACTTATGACTTATTTATCATGCAACACTTATCAGAACCCTGGCTGTCTCAAATATTATACATTATTATTAAACGTTAATATATTATTACAATAGTATAAATTATTTGAATTTAATCTACTTATGATTGAGTGCTTTCACAAGTTAACCATCAGGGCATTAGTGATTGCAGTAATCGTACTCTAGTGCGGACAAAAACAACCAGTATGTGAACGCTTGCGAAAGATGGTTGACTTGTTTGCTTGACATCTGGTCTTATTAACATACAAAATATGTGAAGTTACATGTTACATGTTAGACGCTTTTATCCAAAGCAACTTACATACTCAATACTGTGAACAATCACAGGAGCAATTTGGGGTGAAGTGTCTTGCCCAGTGACACAACGACATGCTGACTACAGTGGGATATGTTAAATAAAGTTATTAAAGATCAACTGGAAGACCACATCCTTTTTCACACTGTACATCAGTTCCGAGTCAATGGGAAAAAAACGTAGACGTCAACCAAGGATTCCCTGGCAAGGTGTGTGTGTGTGTGTGTGTGTGTGTGTGTGTGTGTGTGTGTGTGTGTGTGTGAGTGTGTGTGTGTGTGTGTGTGTGTGTGTGTGTGTGTGTGTGTGTGTGTGTGTGTGTGTGTGTGTGTGTGTGTGTGTGTGTGTGTGTGTGTGTGTGTGTGTGTGTGTGTGTGTGTGTGTGTGTGTGTGTGTGTGTGTGTGTGTGTGTGTGTGTGTGTGTGTGTGTGTGTGTGTGTGATAGAGAGTATGTCCAAGTGAGTGCGACTCCAGGGGCCATGCTGAAAAGAATGTGTGTTTGAAAAGAATGCAGGTAGTACTTAGCTGATAGCTTGTTAACAAAGCTGATGTTTTATTTGATAGGGAAAAGCCAAAGTGCTGTCTTGGTCGTAGTAGCATGTAACCACTTAAATCATCTTAGAAGTTGCTGGTCAAATAGCTGTATGCAGAGGCAGAAAACAGTTTGCTCTGTTGTTGTCTTGGTAATTGAGCTCGACACTCATTAGTCCTAGATGCTCTGGATGCCCTTGAAGTAGCTAGCAGGCTTCTTGTAGCACCTGAAGCTTAACTAGCTAACTTCGGAAAGACGTGTGTGACCCCTACCATTGAGAACAAGAGTTTTGTTATGAGAGAGTCATCTGATATGGCAAGCTGTGGCGGCTAGCTTCTATCAGATCTGCCGTCACACCACAGAGGTCCAAGGACAAAAGAAATTCACATCCAGAGATGTAAAACAGTAGCAGTCCTGGAAACAACCCAGTCAGTACACTCCAAACTTGCCTGAAGATCATCCGTAGCGTCTTGAGTGTCCTAGGTGGATTGACTCTGATCTGGCTATGTTTGTCCTAATAACATCCAACTGTGCTACTAATGACAATGCCAACGCTAACGAAAAACATCACAAATGCATCCGACTGATGGTATTAATAGGATTTGCGAGATGGTTAAGGGAAGGCATCGACCTCAACTAATAAGAATATGTCTCGGCTAGATGGTGACACGCGAGTGATTTCGACTTGATACCATCTAGACCCAGCTAGCTAGATCCAGCCTGCAGCTTAACCAGCTGGCCTTTGAGAGGGACCTCTAACAAATGCCTGAATAAATGGAAGGAAAAGGTCATCGTCATATTCCACATGGCGCTGCTAAAGTTTCTATATGGATTTGGGTACCGGCTTTATGAAAATTTGTTCCAGAAACTGCTAGAGTCGCCAGTACTGGTTATGATTGTGAATTTCATTTTAGCAGGATCCTTTTTTTATATGTATGAAGGTTGTACCTCAGGTTCACTCCCTTTCAGTCATCAATACTTCTATGAGACACCAATCCTGAGCCTTCAAGTGCACAACGGTGAGTGATAGGATCTTTTACAGTTCACTTTTAAAATGTTATCAGTGGGCCTTCAGGTAAGGTAAAACCCCAAAAGGTAAGAGTTAGGTTTGGCGTTCAGAGATTCATGGCAAACTCCATGAGATATAAAGGGTAATCCACCTGACTGTAGATGTGAAAGAGGTTTCTGTGCTGTGAGTTGGGAAGCGTATTGCAGGATTCCAGGGGAGGAGCGAAGATATGAAGAGCTCTAGGAGATATTTTACAGACTTCATTGCCAGAGAGAGATTTTGTGTCACAGCTGTGGCCTCTTCCCCATTAGCCTGCAGCATCTCTCCTCTCCTTTGTCCTACAATTCCCAATGGCCTATGCTCTTCCAATCCCCAATGAGAGCAGGGAGAGGAGAGGGGTAGGGCTGACAGACATGGATCCCTACATTTTAACTGACTGCTATTTAAACACTTTTCTGAGGAAGGGTCAGTTCACAGTGTTAGAGATTGTTAAACCACAGTCCTGTTTTTATATTTATGAGGTATTCAGTGTAACACATATCTGGGTAGCATTGGCTTTGGACTACACAACATTAGATCTGAAATGACCCAATAAGATTTAAGCTATGCCTCAAGAGATTTATTATCCAGAATGCAAGAACAGTAACAGTAAAAAAATTGGAGGGTATAATGTCTAAAAAATACAATAAATAAAGGCTCCAAGTTCTCCTTGTTCACCCTTTAACGCCAAATGCTGAAAGACAGAACAGTTAGATGAAGGATAGAAACAACTGTGCAATATACTAGGCCAGAGACATTTCCTTTTAAAAGCTTTTGTCTGTGGAACATTTTGTAATAGTAAATTAAACATTTGATAATAGATTTGTATTCTTAAACCTCAATATAGACATTACTGTGTCTTTGTAGTCATTTGTAAGAATAGGTTTTCTAATCAATCTTATGAAACATATTTGAAACACCCCTTATTGTCAATTCAGTAAGAATGCATATATGTTTTAGGGCTTTGCGGAAATTATTCAAAAAGGTGTTGGACCTGTATATAATATATTTAATTGCGAAAGAACCCTATCATATACTGTATAATTAGCACAATTCTAAGAAGCTGATTAAGCAGTGGCCCACACTCCAAGACACAGGGGGAATTCACCATGAGTTTTTAACAAGATTACAAAACACTTTATATAAAAGAACCAAAATAATCGGAAAACATATATACATAATATTAGAAAACGTGTATTTATCCCGCAGTGGGGAAATTCCATTCATTTCAGCAGCAATGATTCATTAAAGATAAAAAGCAAAACAGTGAAACTCAATACAGTTAATACCATTTATTGTAGTCAGGACTTACTGGTGCATTTTTAACAGTTAATATATAATCTTATGTGTTGAGTAAATATTCCTTCCTCTTAAGCAGAATACACTATTTTAAAAGCTTTTTTGATCAGCTGATAAATTCAATGTTGCGAAGCAAAAGCAGAGAAACTCACAAAAAGCTGACTTTTTAAACAGGATTGGAAAAAAGCTAACATGTGATAATCTTACAGAATGGGATGAATTGCTGAAGATTAAACTACCTGTAACAGTATCAAGAGGAGTTGAAATGATCACAACTAAACACATTTTTAGTTGTGATCATTTGAACTTTTACACAATTAATAATATGTTACTGATCACACTTACACACTTTGACTTAAGTTTTAAATGCAGGACTTGGTTGTTGAGTATTTGTGTTTATCATTAGCACTTTTATTTAAGAAAAGGATCAAAATACTTCTTAGAGCAGAATAAACTCTCAATTGGGGCCCAGAAGCATGTTTCTCCCCAGGGCTTCATACGGGGACAATCCGACCCTTATAGGTGTTGCTTCTGGTGTTGTTGAGTAAGGCTCGGGGAGTAACAATCTTACATTATCGCAATACAAAAAAAGAGGTTAATGCATTGCCTTACAGTTGCATAAAAAAACACTTAATCAGATTAGTGTCACATTTCTAAAATAGGAGCAGACTATATTTCTTCTTTTTAAGCTGTACTGTTCTTTAGGATAATACTTCTTCTTTGGTTCATTTTGTTCTTTTTTTAATTCAGTATGTCATTGTATATGTTCATAGAATAGTGTGTGTGAGATTAACTGTGTGTATTAAACTAAAACGGAGCATTTTCTGTCAGCTCAGATTTAATTTCTACTTTTTTAAACTGTAGTAATAGTATGTGCTCATGTGTTTCAGTGTTGGTGTGTACCTGAATGTGCTTCATGAAAGGCAGATTTCCCTATAAATAAAATATTTTTTCATTCTAAATACCTAGGTTTCTTAATTTCTAAGGTTACATTGTTCTGTAGTCCAACATAAATCACTTAGATAAGAAAATGGACAGGTGATTGTATTTTTAAAGTATCCCTCCAAACCCTAAATGTTTTATATGGAAGCTTTTTAACAAAATGTTCCGTTTACCACACCGTCGATATCTCCTCAGTCATTATGTTTTCTGCATTTGCCATGAGGTCACACAGGTCAAAATCTGCGCTGGAATTATGGGAGGACATTAGGGTTAAAATTGGTAAGGTGATGCATTTGCAACCATTAACAAGCCTAATAATGATATAAAATAAATGTCTCAAGTGTTGCATACATATAACATACAAAAAGCATTGAACACTAACTAATATTTTGTATCTCTTCACTCAGCCACTATTCGGGTTTAATTTGATAGTAAGGTGAAATGCAATGCAATGTAATCCAAGTGACGCAAGGGTGATCAGGTAACTTTTATATTTTCATGCTCAGTTTAGGTTACCAATTGCATTGTTCATATGTAACTGATAATTGTACTGGAATACATGTTTAAGTAACCCTCCCCACCCTCAGTACAGTACTAGAAGTTAACAACATACCTTCAGATCAAATGAGCCACTACCCCAGTCCTCCAGCAGGGGGTGGTATTAGCACTTGTTTCTCAGCTTCGGCCTTTCGGATAGACAGCTGAAATGCCAGCACTGTCTACAGAGACAGAAGGATAGAGGAGGCAGAACGAGAGAGAGAAGGGGGGGGGGGGGTAGGTCTAAACAACCCAGCAGTATCAGGCATGTAGGCTTAACGGAGTCAGGAGAAGCTGATTGTTATTCAAAGTTCTGTGTGTCAGGGTCGTTAAACGAGTCGATGACAGGGATTTCTACTGCAGCCCGCCGCTCGATCCCTCACCGTACCGGGGGCTCACATCCATCTCAATTCCCTCAACATATGTGTTTGAACAGGAAATAAATCATGGTTCATCATTGGTGTCTCAAAACACTGTCAGTCACACCCGCTCATCACGGCTTCCTGTTTTCTCCAGCAACGCCTAATTCTTTTCTACTCTATTTTTTCGGTTTTTCAGAGAAATCTCAAACATCATGCAGGCATTAAGTCACCCATCCCTAACATCACCCCCTTTACAATTTAATCCGGGTTTGGTCAAGTGAAAAAAACAACCCCCACTGATCCACAGTTAAAGAAATCAGCTTTTTTTTTCCTTTTCTGTTTTTATTACATTGGATTTAAAGTCAGTCAGGAACATTATCAGGCTGGGCCCAGCCGAGCAGAAGCATTCCATAACCCCAACCTTCCCGCTGACCCCTCCCTTGCTTTTAACAACTGCCGACATAGTTTGGCTCTGTTATGTGATCATGCTTGGATGAAATCTGTCAAACAGCTCCCTGAGTTATTAGGCTGTCTGCGCCTGACCTTTCCGCAATCAAAGATATATGACTTAAGGGCTCGGATTTGCCATGGCAACGGCTCCAATTTGCCGCCGTGAGAAAAGGTCTAATTGTTGCAGAAATTTAATGATCTAGCCCCGACATCAGGGGCTGTGAGATTTTATGAACTGTTTACGCTATAATTTTCTTTTGTTAATGCATTCTGCCTTAACCCCTTCCCCGCCGGCTGCCTGCAGGGAGGAGGGGGGGAGCATGTGTGTGTGTGTGTGTGTGTGTGTGTGTGTGTGTGTGTGTGTGTGTGTGTGTGTGTGTGTGTGTGTGTGTGTGTGTGTGTGTGTGTGGTGAAGTAGGGGGGATTGGGTGAGGGAGGGTGGTGATGAAGAGGAGGAGGAGGAGGAGGAGGAGGAGGAGGAGGAGGAGGGTGATTTCTGCCCCCAACCTGTTAGCTTGTGTGTCTGGCGCCTCTTTAAAAAGGGCAGTTTTGTCTTTAAGAAAAGCAGCTGCCTGCCGCATTATCTGCTCTCAGCGATGTAGACATCAGTAATATATTCTACAAGGTCAAAGACAACTGAGATTAAAATGTCTAATCAGTTAATTTGTTTTATTGAGAAGGAGTGCCGTGTGATTGGACACACAGAGAGATAGAGGCAGAGAGAAGGAAGGAGGGGGGGGGAGGAATATGGAGAGATGGAGAGATGGAGGGGAGGAGGTGCTCACATTTGCACATTGGTATTTTGACTGATCTTGATGCAGGGAAATATGGCCGTGCCACTCAGTTATAGCATGTTGATGAAGCTCTGACACCCTTTGTTTTTCTCCCCCGTCTCCTTCACTCCTCCTCCCCCCGTCTAGCCCCTCTCTCCCACCATTCGTTTTCAATCTATGGCACCATTCATACAAGACTGATTTTATTAGTTGCTGAAATAGACTTATATTTTATATCTCATTAAATATTCAAAATAAATTCAGCATATTTGAGCTGTTCATACATATTCAGTTTCTGTAACTAGGATCAGAATATTTTGATTGAGCCTGTACAGCAGAGACATTTTGAATTTCTTTTTGTGTGCAGATAATTCCATTCAGGGAAATGAGTTGAATCACAATTGATCTCGTTGTTTTCGCCCCCCCCACACACACACACACACTTACAATTAAATGTGGAGGAATACATTTCTATGGATAACGTGGCGGCAGAGGCGATGCTTTGTGCGGGCCAGCACATTTTTCTGAGACTTCTGAGAGAAGAATGTCTCTATAATGAAGACAGTGGCATGAAAACATGAGTACCAGTGTACATGTATGTACACTGGTATATGTATCCAGGCTGACATGATATCACGAGGAGGACTGTAATGACCTTTAATGCCTCATAATGACCTATATCATCATGGAGGTGAGGAATGTGATGGAGCTCTAATTAACTTCATCAAATAAGAAATTATAATTGGTAATATGCTGCCGTGCTGCTTTAACAATATGAGTGTTAAATCGAGCTTCATAAAAAAAGCACTGAAAGCGTTTCAACACATGATGGCAGGAATGTGAAGGTGGCTCCTGTAGAGCGGATCACTGCCGGTCACTGATCAGGAGAGGAATCAGAAATAATAATTCTAACTATGAGTTTTATGTATTTGTTTACTTGTTCTTATATTTTGTTCATTACATGACTTTGGAATATACTTTTAAAGCTTTTTGAGGTGAGATTCCTTCTATAAACCTCTATTTTAAAATAGCGCTTGCACAACGTTTCCTATGTCGTTATTTGTTGCTGCTTTGTATTGTTACAACATGACCAGGACATGATTTTACAGTGAAGGAATATTGTTTTATTTTGAAATGAATACACTCTTCTATTCTTAAACTCAAAATATGTTTTTGAAGTAAGTGCTGTCAAAATTAGATGCGAAACAAATTATTGAGTTGGTAATTGACAGGTAGATAATCAGCAACAACTGTGATAATCGATTGATTTGTATAGCTACATTATCTAAATATCTGAATCTGAAGACGTCATCAGATTTTTTACAACATCAGCAATGTATCTACGACCTCATTGAAATGTATGTATTTTAATTTTGACTTGACATACAGCTTGTGACATTCCCCCAAAGCCTTATTGAGATAGTATTATTATTTATGTTTAACCTAAATCTGCAGAATAACTAAAGCCGTCAAATCAATGCGGTGACTTGATATGTAATGGGTTAGAAATCTAAAATAGTAAAAAATAAAAAGCATACAATGGAAAGTGTAACTACATCATAGAATTACTTAAGTAGAGCATTTAAATACTTCGTTACATTCCAATACTGCACACATGTCAGTAAAAACACGCTCATGTGTTTTGTATCAGTTTGCATATGTTTGTTTATGGAACGTTTGCATGCCCACACACAGGTGTAAGAACACAGCAGACAATAATTAGCGTCTTTATTAGTGTTAATAATGACTTCAATCTTTTTTCCATTTAATTTGAAAGTAAAAGTGTTTTCCATTGCATTGAACTACATTTTCTCATGGCGGGATGCCTCTGCTTTAATAAAGGGTTTTTGATTTCTGTCAGCACAGCATATTTGAGCGTGCTCCTCTTCATTTCTCTTTGGTCCGTGTGGCTAAAAGTGTCTCAGTGAGTGTGACCTCCATTAGGAGCAGCTGAGGAGATCCATCCAGCAGCAGTTTGTTTTCCAGAGAGGAGCAGCAATGGTGGACGGCGCCTTGATTTATTAGAACCATGAGCCCAGTGACCATGATGAAGTGCATGTCCTTTTTTAAAAGACTATACAGCTTCATCTGGAGAGGCAGGAAGAAGAAAGTTAGAGCGTGGAGGAGAAACAAAAAGGGCTGGTGATGGAGCGGACTGAGGAGCTGCAATAACCACACAGACAGGAGGAATCGGAGAACTGAGACACACAAGAAAATCCTTTTTGAACAGTGATGGAGGAAGAATTTGGTCATACATTCAAAAGGAAAAGTACTAGCATCAATATATACTGTACTTAGAGAACCAAAATTAAAAGCACTCATTATGCAGAATGACCCATTTCAGAATAAAATATATTTATTCATGGTTTATAATTATTGATGCAGTCATGCGAACATTACTTTAATGTCGGAGCTGTTAAAGGTGGAGATTGTTTTAACTCATTTATATACTGCTGGGTATAGAATCTATAATCATATATCATCATATATTAGTTTATGTATATGTTGTGATATTAATCTGAATTTTTGTAGTCACAATTGACTCGTATGATGTCCCCCTGAAATGTATTGGACTAGAGGTTTAATGTACAGCATTTAAATGTACTTGGTTCCTTTTCACCTTTGGTTTGAAGTTTATTCAATTTGAGAGATTAAATATATTTTTAAAATCACATCTTATGTTTCTATCAGTCAGTGTGGTTGCAGGAGAAAATAAAAAAAATGGTAACTGACACAGAACAAGATGGAGGGAAATATGTTTTTAGATGGGACATTGCTATTAGACATTTAATCCTGTGTGAGGTTGTTAACACAGAGTAATGCCTCATACTTAAGCAGGAAAACATTTTAGGATAGTCGCTGCCAAACCTCGCAATCATGCAAGGGTTGTGTAATGGAAGCATGGCTTTACCAGTGCACGGGTGGCATGCTTTTTAAGTGTCTTTGCCATTAATAAACCCTAAAACATCTCCCCCTATGGATGCGGGCTGTAGAACTTGTGTATGTGCCTCCTTCAGCTGGAGTGTAACAAACAGGCTCCCACCCGGGGAAGTGATGGAGTGTTTCTTAAATGAAAATACACCTGTCTTTCGGACAAATATGTGCCACTAATTACCTGTCTAACCTAAATCTCTGGGCGCCAGATGTTGCTAAAACACAGCGAGACAGAGACAAATTGCGGCATGCTGTTAGTAGCCCTGCACGTAAATATAGTCGAGGCTTAAATCATCTTTTCCTTGACCGTGTTAGAGAAGTTGCTCAATGTGATTTTGGAGAGTGCGGCACCTGTAGGAAACTAATTGTAAAGATAGGCTAAAGCGTTGTGGAATCACATAATCTCTCCTCACTCTGTCTCCAGCTGCTCAGCTGGGTCATAAGAAGGATTACATTTTGATCTGTATCCCTGCTTCCAATTCAGATTTCTATTTCAGTTATGTTGACTCCTCATATCCTCCCCCTCCTCCTCCTTTTGCCAGATGAGAAAAACATGTTTTAGGACTTGTATAAAGTGGTCATGGAGCTAGATTCGCAGAGGACGTTGAGAAACTTTCCAGGTCTAAGTTACAGTAACCCAATTAGAAGCCTTTCACACAGCACTCACACTCTCTACGCTCCTCTTCCTCCACATCCTCCTCACTTTTCTCTTTCCCATCTTCTCACCTCCATTCTCTCTTGCTCTTCACAACATCAATATGAGGCATGCATGGCAACCTTCTTTCTGACTACCTCTATAAAATCACCCTCTGGTATATGTTTCAGCAGCAGGTCCCTTTTCCTCAGACACCAAACTGCTGGTGCTGATGAACATACAGCTCAGGCAGGTATTTTGGCTTCTGGATTGCTGAATGTGTGAAGCAGGCTCAGGGGCCCGAGGGGTCAGGAGGCCCCCAAGCCAAGGCATTTGCATAAAGTAACTGTTGGATCAGTCACAGGTAAAGATACACAGAAAACAAATTCTTCTCCTATCCATGTTGATGTTTTTATACTTAAATTATACATATGTTTACATGCAATATTTTTTAAAAGCTACTTGGGTCATTGTAGCTCTACTAGGGCTGCTTTGTAAAAGATTCAAGCAGGATACTGATTTGTTTTCAAGTCCTCCGAAGTGGTCTCTACGAACGGAGACTTCAAGGCATATTTCCATATAGTTTATAATGTCTAAGTCTTTATGTAATTTGTGTGTCTTATCACCCTCGGTGTACACGCCTGTATATTCCTTCAACTGTTGTGCTGTTTTTGTAATTTTCTTTATTTTTTTGACTTACTTTTTTTTTGATTGCATGTGTGGAGAATGTGTTCCGTGTTTGGGATAAGTGGGAAAAAAGGGGGTTCATATTGGTATCATGTTTCTTTTTGATTGTGTCACCCTGTGAAAATTCAATAAATATCTCTCTCTCTCTCTCTATATATATATATATATACAGCCCCGAAAAAAAAATAAGAGATCACTTCAGCATTATCAATTTCTCTTGTTTTATTTCTTATAGGTACGTCTTTTGAGTAAAATATTTATCTGTTTTGGAATTCAACACACACTGGAATGGCTGCCATACATGTAGATATAAAGACTTAGGTGTAGGCTCTTCATTTTTTCCACGACTGTATATATATATATATATATATATATATATTAAAGAATGTATTAGTTTTAAGCCAATGCAGTTTTTAATGCGTTTCTCGCTATTTGTTTTACTTAACAATGTAATTGTCACAGAAAGCAGAGCAGGTTGGACACAGATGCAGGACAGAGAAACAAGTTATTTAAAGTTTAATCTAGACAGGGCAAGACTAACAGAGCAGAACTTTTAAAGGTCAGGTAAGTGCTGCACTGATGAGAAACAGGTGAAACCAATCAGTCCCTGGCAGACCATCAAAACAGGCAGGAAAACATCAAAGACAGGAAGCAAAAAACAACATGACACAGGAGGGAAACATTTCAAAATAAAACCGATATCATAAAACTTAAAAACTAGGATCATGACAGTAATTGATGATTAAATTAGGTGGACTAAAACTAATATGAGGTTACAATTCTTCCTCTATAATGTTATTTTCCTGTGTGAGGTTTATGGCTTACCCTTTGTATTCAGAATCCTGCCAATCACCTACTTTACTACCCTAACCTTTGACCTGTGATCTCCCTATGGATTGGATTGGATTGGATCAGAGAAAGACTCTGCATGATTATAATTTGACTGTTCTTTTAATGTGTGCCTGTACACACTTTTAAACTGTACGGTCTGTATTTAGATATCTCCTGCACATTTACTCCGTACACTTGGCAAATTAAGTGCCTCTGCTTCGTCTTCTTCTCCTCTCTCTTAAATCCTCTTCTCCCTTCCCTCCATGCTCACGTCTCCCTGTCTTTCCCGACTGGCTGTATTTGAATTAGAAGTGAAGGGGTAATAATAATAGGGGACCCACAAACAGCCATGTTCGGCCCTTCCTTAAAGGACAGGATAATGAGACGGAGTATCTATTTGCACAGTGTAATGTGTGTGTCTCCAGACGCTGTTGAAAGACACGTGGGCCTGTCTCTTTCATCCCTGGTGAGAGGGGTGGGAAATCAAATGGAGCTGGCCTTTTCAGTGTTATTTTGTACCCCCTTACATTAAAAAAACAGCCCTTTCCAGCAGCAGAATCAGGCAGAGGTTTTCACATCAGGGTTAAACTCATTGGTGCATCAACGTGCCAATCTTAATCACAGATATCCAATATGCAGCAAAGGTAAATATGTCCATTAAAAGCCCCCCAGAGGCGGGATTATAAGCGACCAGCAGCCTATGAAATGCAGATTCGCCCATTCAGAATGCTACACACACCACTCTCCTGTGTGATATCAGCCATGAGCGCTCATTCTAATTATTTGGGCAAATGTACTAATTAGCTATCAGGTTACCCCCCCCCCCCATCCTCACTTATCATCCTCCCCTGACATCTTTTGTATTCAAAATAGGTTCCCAGCATGGTTGGAATTTTTCAGGCCATCAGCAAATATTTACCAGTTCCATCTCATTATGTTCCGGGCTAAAATGCTGGCTATGAATATCTTAAGGCCCCTGGTACACGGCATCTAAACTTTGCCTTGACCTTTTGCTGCTGGCCGCCCGCGCTGGCAGCCGAGCGGCAGTTTGTATATGTAGGCACACATGCAAAAGCCCGCATGTATGCACTCCCACAGTATCTGTGTCATCATGTCTCGATGCTGTTTCGCTGTAGACTTAAGACTAAAGCAAAGTGATGATTATGCACATGCACCTTCCTCTGCATGGTTACCCCGCCATCCCTGCCTCCCGCTCTGATCAATCCATTAACTTACATCCTGTTGTATATATCTGGTTTAGCACGATCAACGGAAATGCTGACAGCTCTTATTTCTTTTGCTTTGGCGATTAGCAACTTGGTCCTTGTCAATACATCGTAATGAATGAGCCAGATAAATGCGATTTGGGGGCATAATCATTTTTTTGTGATAGTCTGATATTGCTGGTCTGCATTTTTGCGTAAAAAGCAAAGTGATTAATCAATAATTAATTTTGAAGCAGGGGCACTGATAGAGGCAAAACGATGAAAACATTTGCCATAAATCTGCACTTTATTGCTGGTGCTATTGAAGGATTCGTGGCAAGTATGTTGTGAGCATTTTCTGTATGGTTTGCAAAATGGCTGAGAGAAAATATTCATGTGTCTTATTTACTGCCAAATGTCTTTTTATGCGAGGGATATTTGTGTACTTATTAATTTTATTTCAGCCGTGAGCTCATCTCAGCAGTGTGATGGTGGTAAGTCAGCTGCAGGATCACGGGAGTGAGGGTTCGGTGGATATTATAATATATAATCCTCTTTCATTAAAGGTTTTTTGGACCATGTCCTGTATTATTTGGGACTACTTAACATGATGTGACTTTGTAGGTGCTCACCTGCATGTTTGTGGAGCATTCTCACTCAATATTAAAAGTAAATATCCTCTTCAAGGTATCAGCTTTGCCAGCATTGGATTCCTTTGAAATACAAGGCGGACATTTTGGTAAATATGTGATTTCTTGCCAAGATTCATACCACTCTCTCATACCATAGCCTGGCTCAAGGGCCTTCCATCAACTTTAACAGTGAAGCATGAAAAAAGCTGTTGCATTCTAACTGCCTGCAGAGGGCAACTCGACTGTTTGTTTGTCTAGAAGTCTACGAAAAAATGATCTTATATCCCGGATAATTTAACATCACACAAAAAAGTTCCCAAAAAGTGTATGGCCTCAATCAATAGTTGAAAGTCTTCTTCAATACAGCTTGTTGTTCATTTGTTAATTATGATCCTATTTAGATTAACATAGACGATAAAGCATGACATGCATCAGGGTTTAGCTACTTCTTGATTGACAGGACGATTCCACAGATTGGAAAGGTATTGTATTCCTCATCTTTGTCCAGCAACTTACACCCTCATGTTTTCATTTCATAAAAGCTAGGTTCTGGTCATCAAAAATACAAATGTTCAGCTTTTGTTTGTACCTTGGTCCACCTTCTTGTCGTCTTCTTTTACTTTCGGTTTTCAAAAACACAAGTTGGCAATGGCCAAAATGCCAAACTCAAGGCCTCAAATCTGTAGTCGACAAACTACTGGGTGACAGCACGGGCCCTGAATCTGCTTAACGTCTATGAACTTAACTTGATTTATCGTGTTAACTAAGTCAGAACAATAAAATAAGTAAAAAAATAACATATTTGTTTTTCAAGGCCTTTCAAAAAAAGTATGATACACGACGCAACTTTTTTTGGGAAAGGATTACAGACTAAACTGATTTATTTTTAAATTATTAGTCAGCTTTGACAATAACAGACATATTTGTACCTTTTTACAAAGCTTAGTTTGCTGTGTCTCCCTCTTTCAGCCCTTATGCTAAGCTAAGTTAATTTCGTCCACGCTATAGCTTCATTAATATATGGATAGCTATTAGAGGTGTATATGTACATTATCATGAAACTCTTAGCAAGAAAGTAAATATATTGAAATGTTTCTTTAACATTAAACACCAATTCCACAAGATCTCACTGCATTCACAATCTTTTCTAAACTCTTCTGTGATATTTAGTAGCTTATCTTCCTGCTTCATCGACACATCTCTGACTCAGAATCCAGAGTTGCAAAACAAAAAGGGTTTTAGCCCCAGAAATATCCCTTTACATCATCGTAGATGTATAGAGGTGTGTGTGCGAGTGTTAAAAGGAGACAATGGTGTGAATTTAAAGACAATGCTGTGTGCTTGCCAGCGCTTTGATGCTGAGCCAAGCGCCATCGTTCCCAGAGGTATTTACCCCCGTCTCTTCCTACCACATTGTTAAACACTACCTCTGTACGTTTTTATAACACCATTGTTAAGCTCAATAGATTTTTATTTGGCTGCTTTACCCCTCCCTGCCTCTCTCGCTCTCCCGGACTCTTTCTCTCCGGCTGGCTGTGTTTGTGTGTTTGCATTGCCCCGTCCTTTCACCTGGAAGTGTCTAGGTGTGTATTTATAGTTCCTTAGACAGCAGACATGAGACCCAAGACCAAACATCCTCTTCCTCTCTGGAAATCGCAGAGACTGGAACTGCCAAATGTTGACTCTAAGATGTCTTGTGTCTCTTCTTAACACAATCTCTGGGTTGTGTGTTCAATGGAGACACCCTCCATTGTTATTTATAATCCTACATCAAATCATTAATTGCTATAAATATATTTCTCTAGTCTTATGTCTCATAGAAAATTTCACTTCTTTTTCTTTTTCTCGACTGTTCTGCAATTTAGCTTTAAACCAATTTCACAACTTTAGTTTTTTTTTGTCTTCAATTGAATGAGATATCATGTTCATAATATTTAAACTTTTTCTTATGTTAAACAATATATATACAAATATTCACAATTTCAGTTGCAATTTTATGTGAAGCAAAATCATAATTCCTTATTTTGTCCCACAGAGGTGAAATTCACATTGTCACAGCAAAGAGACAACAATAGTGAGAAAGACATAGATAAACAGTATTTTATAAAATTGCTAACTCACATTAATAATTAAATAAATTACTAAATATTTCTAGTACAAAAGCCCCAGACAGGGTTAAAAGAGTACAGAGAGCTAAAGGCTGAATATAAAGTGTTTTAGTGAGCTGTTAAAAAGCTGCAAAAACAAATACGAAGACAGAAGTTAATTTTAATATAAATATGTGAAAACACATCAGGCTCAAGATTTTTGCACATGTTAGTACACACATGCACTGATATGTGTGATGCTCACAGAGAGAATAATGCAGCTGGATCGTTGGAAGGCAATTTGGACTTTTGTTCAGTTTTAAACAGTATTGTGACAAATCCTATTGAAACCACTTTTTGTAGATTTATAAAGATGTCCTCTTATTATTTTTTTTACATATATATATTTTTGAATATATTTCTATATTTTCTATGTGTTTATGTATGCACCGATATTCACCATTATTCACATATTCTTTGTATATGTTAACCTACTTGGCAATAAACCTGATTCTCGTTGTGATTGTGAAGAGCCGTGGCGGTAAGGTTTCATAATTACACAAGGTAACATAAAAATCACATTAAAAACTAGCATGTAGGTGAAAACCCTGTTAAACATAAAGTACTAAAGTCAAAGCTGTGATAAACCAATTGTATTTTTTCCGGATCTTTCAGGATTACTACGGTGGTGTATTGCTATCACACTAAAAAAAAAAATAAGGCTCAGTATCAAGTAATTACGTGAAAGTTTCTTGTTATAACAAGATCTTTTTCACGTTTAAACAAGATAAGTATCATGTTATTACATGAAATTATCACGTTATTTCATGATAATTATATTTTCACGTTATAACGTGAAAATATCATATCACGTTATAACGTGAAATTATCACGTTATTTCAAGATATGATATTTTCACGTTTTTACAAGATATGCAACTATCACGTTATTCTGAGATAAGAAATCCACCAAGTCTGACTGGGCTTTCCTCCTGAACAACCCCAAGAACTTCAGTCGCCTCCTTAGCGTTGGCATGCTTATTATAATTCCGTCCATCCTAAGAAATGCCAATATCTCCCAGTGTCTCAGGCCAAGTAGGAAATAAAAGCATATATTATCAGAAACATCCATCTCGGGCAATTCGGTTGCGCGTCGGGACGTTTTACTTCCTTTATAGGCTATTTCTTTGAAGCGAACGCTGTTTCGTCCATGTCATTATCTTGAAATAACATGATATTTTCACGTTATAACGTGAAATTATCACGTTATTTCATGATAATTATTTTTTTTTTTAGTGTGATAGCAATACACCACCGTAGATTACTTTTAAAGTGTCCGTGTCTCATATTCTGAACATATTTGACTCTCTAGGTGAATGTCAGACTTTGTCCATCTTCAATGTTGCAAATGACCCAACGCTTGATGGCGTTTCGGGAAGGAGATATCGTAAGTGACGGTGGAAAAAAAGATGGATCGAGTAAGAGGGTGAGTTTGAGAGCAGAGGGAAAGAGAAAGAGAAGAAAGTGAGAAAGGGGTAAGGAGAAAGGCGGTTGTGCTTCAGCCATCTGTTGTGTGTTCCCCAGCAGCAGCAGCAGCAGCAGCAGAGCAGAAGAAGGTGAAGTCTGTCCACATCCATCCTCTGGCCACACATCACAGGCCCGTCGTTGGCCCAGTGTCGGCCCCTCTGTCTCTCCGTGTGTGCGAGCGTGTGTGTTTGTTTGCGAGTGTGTTTGTGTGTGCATTATGTGGCCAGCTTCGACCCCAGACACGAGCTGCTCCGGCTGATTTAATGAGAAGGGCTGGGTTGCCATGGCTAGGTCAGACACTGTCTCTTCCTCACACACACACACACACACACACACACACACACACACACACACACACAAACACACACACACACACACACACACACACACACATACACACACACACACACACACACTGTTCGCCATGCCCATCCGATTCCCTACGGTCATGTCACTCCCCTCCACAATCACACACGCCTGTCGAAACTTGGAAAGTTAAATATAAAAATGGGAAAAAGAAATCCTGGAAGCGTCAACCTTTTCTGCATTTTCCCGTCTTGGTGGAATTTGGAAGAAGGAATGGGGGCAAAAAACAAATAATGCTAATGTGCGCTAGTATGAGAGACTCGCCCGGTCTCTCGCCTGGCCAGCGAGTGTGGCAGTGTTTTAATGATGCATCTGCTTGTGTCAAATGATTCTGGGCACATGGCTAAACCCAGGGCTGCTGGCCCCTTTGATGTCACTGTGCGCACACACACACACACACACACACACACACACACACACACACACACACACACACACACACACACACACACACACACACACACACACACACACACACACACACACACACACACACACTTTCCTGATATCACTTCTGCATGCACCTACACACCCTTTTACGTACGCACATGCACAGCCCCATACAGCTATGTACCGGGCAGCGGTTCACTCGGGCCCCCTCTGGTGCTGTGGTGGCTGGTTTTAATGTCCCTGCCTAATGATCTGGCAAGCATCGAAAGGTAAATGATAATTTGCTTTAAGTGGAGCCTTTAGGCGGAAAAGCCTTGTAGGGCTTAGCTGTCTCCCTGACATGACAGTGTTTACCACAAGCAGCCCTCAACTGATTTCATTTCAAATATGATTCCTTTATGAAAATCCATGGGATCGACTGACTCTGCTGACTGCTGCACGAACAGACATGCATCTGCATGCGTTTCTGAGAGATCCTCCTTGAAGGCGTCCAGGAGACGATTGAAGACAATTCAGTTGGAGATGGTGGACAGTTAGAGGAGCAAAAATTACCCACAGAGGAGAGATTCTCTATCTGTGGGAATGATTTTGAGGCTGTGAAAGCACATTCTGAGGAAACAGCACAAACATCCAGCCTTGGTGTCGTGTGTCTTTGTAGGAGAAATCTGGGCAGTTTAAAATGAGTTTCTCATCACTAAAAAGGAGACTCATTATCACGTTTGTATACTCTCTGTGTTCTATTCTTCATCAAGCTTTGTAAGCACAAAAAGTGCTAAAGCAGTTTTTTTTTGTTGGCCGATTCTCCTCACTTGTAAATCAGTCAGGAGTCAGTGGAGAAACTGCTGAGAGTAAACGTCTTAACACCACAACAGGTCGGGATCGGGACAGCTTTCTCTATTCTGCATTCAAGCAAAACTTGAACAGATTATAGTTGTTGTGCCAGATGTGACGCCACCAATTTTTGGTTTTTGCTCATGAAGCATTGTAAGTGGTGGAATGCAACTAGGTACATTTATTTAAGTTAAATGGGAAATAATGTGTTTTACTCCACTACATCTATTTCAAAGCTTTGGTTTCTTTTCAGATTTAGATTTTGCATTACATGTTTTTACTTTGGACATAATGCATTGCTAAAGATTTGACCAGTGGCAAAACAGTCTGAGTTACAAAAAGTAAAATTATGTTATAAAAGGTTAGGATTATTATTTGTGTTTTATACCTTTGTAATTTGCTGCTTCATGCAGCACACATTTGAAAATCTAGGGGTTCTCTGAATCTCACCATAAGGTTAAATTACAAGTCAATTATTAGAGGCTTTTTTCCAAAGTGACTTATCTATATTCCATACTGTGGACAATCCCCACAGGAGCATTTTGGGGTGACGTGTCTTTCCAAGGGATACAACGACATGCTGACTGCTGTGGGGATGGAAGCAGTTCTCTCCTTATCCGAAGCTCAGCGCACTATCCCTCTGCGCCACAGTCCTCTTGTCATGCTAAGACCAAAAGACTCATGGATATAAAAGGTGAAACCCCGTCTTAAATTGCCACTGTGCTCCTTTCCATCTCATTGTTTATAAAGTTGTAATATAAACCCATTGTCCATGTCCACCTGCACAACCACTCCACACTAAGTGGCCATGCTAGAATAGGATGAAGCTGATACATTTTTTGAGTTGACATGCATGTGACTTCATTTGGAAGCATCGTTAGCATCTAGAGCAGCGGTTCCCAACCTTTTTCAACTCAGGGCCCACTTAAGAATCTAAAAAATGCTCACTGCCCACATTCAACCATAAACAATACGGAGGCTAAATGAAGTTCTCAGTACTTTTCATTTTAATTAGAAGGAGCTGGCCATCAGTAACAAACAGACATGAGCAACTAAAAAGTGAGGGGCCTGCAATAGGCAAATTAATAACGAATTCATTCAGAAATTGAGTAATGCTTTCTTATACATAACAATTGCACATATGTTATATGATGTAGTGCGGTAAATCACACATACAACGGTGCAGAAACATCAAAACAAACCAAAACAAGTGCATTCAATGAATAGGCCTATAACTATCTGTAAAGATGCTGTGGCTCAGCCGGAGGCCAGACAGCTGATCGGGATCAGGTAATGAGGCACTGATTAAAGTCATGGTCGTAACCTGGTTTTAGTCTCTTTTGCAGTAGACTGGGTCCTGAGTGAGGACTGTCTCCCCTCCCACGCCAGACGAGAGCGACTAGCCACCAAGAACGTTGTTAACGTACTGTTCGGGAATAAATATCCATTTTGTCTCAAAGTACCAGTGGTCCTTCCATCATTGGGAACCCAGGTGTGAGCCCGGACGCTCACAAGGACTTTCACTTGTAGAGGAGTATTTGGAAATGAATATGTTGGTACTGTTACTCAGGTACAGGATGTGTATTCCTCTTCCACCACTGAAAAGTATCTCTTTAAATGAGACACAGCCCCAAGAAATGCCCCACAACTACAACTTCTAAGTTGCGAAGCGATGAACTGATCTCAGACAAGCATATGTGAAGTCAGAGTAACAGGAGCAGAGAGCGTGTGGAGGAGGTGATAGTAAACATCAAAGAAAGGTGAGGAAAGGAGACGACGGGGAAGTAAAACAGAAGGCGGTTTGGATCAGCGGAAACAAGGAGTGTTTGACAGCTGATCAGAACATGTGGCTGTAGGGGGAAATCCTGTTCCCTCTCCTCTCCTGCCTCCTACTTTCATCCTTTCCCTTTTTATCCACTCTTTAAAGTCCTCCTCCATCCACCCCTTTCCCTTTGTGTCCTCTTCCACACGTCTTTCTCTCCTGACTGAAATATTGCATATTCAGAATAATATTTCACACATCCACACTCAACCTCTCAACGCCTTTACCATGTCATCGCTACTGAAAGATAAACTTGTTACACAGAATTTCACCAACTTGGCAACTTTGTTCACTGTCATCACAGTCATCAAGTAATAATCACACCTAAAGGCATCAATATATGTTCTCCATAATGTTTTGTATTAATTATTTGTCTTGATGCCTAAAAGCTTGAGCATCATTTGAACTAACTTTAAGTTATGATGTAAGTGAACGCTGTGACTTTAGCTAAAAAAATGTTTTAATGTATTTTTCGATGCAGATGTTGTTTTTAAACACTCTTTTTGGACACCTATCATTTATAGACAACATTTAGGATTTGGTTTTATTGTTTAATTCCCTCTTCTTAATAAAACAAAATAATATTTATGACTGAACAATGAACTGAATAAGCAACAATTACAATTTGCAAAAAACAACAAAAAAACAAGGGGCTAAGTTAGCATTTGAATCTTCATAAGATTATTTTAATATTTAATAGTAGAGTATAAAGACAATCATGCCCTCACAGTCAGTATTCTGTGGATTTGATTCCAATCAAACATAATCAAAGAAACAAGAAAAAGCAGGTATTGCAAAATCAAGGAAAACATGTGATTAAAAAAAAAAAATACAAAAAACAACACAACACAAAACACACTTTTTTTTAGAGAGATAGAAATAGAAGACGGATAGACAGAGTGAGAGCAAAGAGACAGACATGTGATCATACAACACAGTTAGGATGTCACTCACTGTATTCCTATAACGCAGACTTGTCACTACCTAAACTATTCTCTCAGTCAACCGTCAGTCAGTCCTTTCCTTCCCTGCCAGCAGAAAAAAACATTCATACTCGTATAGAGAGCTGAGAGGGTTTCCCTCTCTTCTATAGGTTTTTTTTGCATCTAAATAGTCTTCAAAGGATACAATCCCTGTTCCCTCCAGAGGGTCCTACACGGGGGGAGGGAACAGGGATTTTAGCCCCCTGCCTGCGGTAAACGTTTTTCGGTAACATAGTGACATCACCATAACATGTGTGCTTTTATGAGCTAGTGTTCAAACATTGTACATGATAGGCTAAGGGGCGGGACTTCTCTAAGCCCTTGACCAATCACAACAGAGAAGAAGAAGACGGGGACATTTAAAAGAAAAAAAAATACACATTCCACACACACACACACACACACACACACACACACACACACACACACACACACACACACACACACACACACACACACACACACACACACACACACACAGGCAGGATATATATGCACAAACAGATCCACATGTTGGACAGGTGGCAGAGTTTGGGGGTTCGATGTCTTGCTCAAGGGCACCTCGTTGATCCCAAGGAGGTCAAATGGCACCTCTCCAGCTACCAGTCCACACTATTTCTTCATGGTCTGATTGGCACGTAAACTGGCGACCCTTTGGTTCCAAGGCCAAATCCCTACAGACTGAGCCACTGCTGCCACTAAAGAGCCGGACAGCTAACAAATAAGAGCAGGCTGGACTCTGGTTTCAGACTGAGGGTGAAAATAGGTGCTGCAACACAGGCAGTCTGAGAAAAATAAAGAGCTTTTTGAACTTTAAAGCATGGAGAAATGTCCCAGTGGAGACACTACATACTGATATGAACCTGAGAATGAGCAGAATACGGCCCTTTCAAAAACGTTCAAATGTATGTGTAATTTTCATTTGAAACTAATGTTTTCTTTATGACATTTAGGATGTAATAGCAATGATGTGCTTTTCCAAAGTAGAGATATTTTATACCTTTTCTAAATGATTATAGTAGATGAAACATGATGATTTCTCCAGGAGTATATCAACTGTATCTCTTGGACAAATCCTTTTAAAAAATGTCTTGACAAAACATCCTGGGTTATCCTTTTTATCTCTTTACTTGTCTTAAACTGGTGGGGAAAGGCATGCTTTTAAGAAGGGTTGCTGCTAAAGTGATGGGAAATGTGATTTGGAGGCATTAGCAGTACATGTGTATGGCTGCAGTAGCCGCGGGGAAAGGAGATGCTGTTGCCTTAGCGGCTGATTTCTTCCTGCTAAGGGCGAATCGAGGGGAGGCCCTAGGGGCACACAGCCTCGGGAAATGTCTGGATATCTCTTAAGAGGCTGTTTCCCCCCAGCTGTAATGGAGTGTGGAACATAGAAAAACGGTGTATTTGTAGCATAAAGTTCACTTCATGATCACTTAACTGTGAGATCAGGAGACAGGCTGTAGATACTGGGTCTGCACACAGAGCTTTAAGGAATGCATTTAAGGGAAGTTTTTGACAAAACACAACATTAATCATAGGAAAATATGACAGATATATATATATATATATATTGCTAATCATTATTTTAAATATTTTAATTAATCTTTAAACTAAATATCTCCCCTGGGGAAGGGGGCCCTCCTCTGTTGCTCTCCCCAAGGATTCTTTGGATGTTTTTCTTATCCAATGTGAGGGTCCAAGGACAGAGGGTGTCATATTCATATTCTGTACAAACTGTAAAGTCACTAAGACAAATATAAAATGTGTGATTTTGGGCTATATAAATAAACGTTAATTGATTGATATGTTGCTAGAATTTTACCAATACCATATTTTCATGTCACATGTGCCTAGAAAATGCTCACTGCTTTGAAATCCCACTCTCCCCAATTAAAAAAACCCTCAATGACAGAGGACATAATAAACTGCAGCATAAATACATTTATTAATGCCAAATAATATGCTAACAGGACTCTTTACATGTGGTCACATACATGAACAGTTACCCTTTTTATTAAGGAACAGCTATATTACTGCTACATGCAACACTCCCAAAACACAGGAGCTTTTACATTTCGCACATTAAATTAAACCTTGATCATTGTTAAAAAAAAAAGTTATCCACCATGAAGGTGTCCTGTTATCATTATACATAAAAGTGGTGGACTCCTCCTGAACTCAAAATAGTTATTTCTTTCTTCCAGCTGCAGAATTCATCAATTAAGTGAAAGTTTTTGATAAACACTTCTGCTGATGGCAGACTTTTTGCTGGTGTGTATCTTCTGTCTGTGGCCTCCGCCCAAGTCAATCAGTTTAAAGACACGGACCAACTCCAATTGCGTGGGACCCTTGCTTTGATTTGCTATTTTCCTTTCTTCACCATCCATCTTTGATTCCTGGGCCGATCCGCCTCCTCTTGCACACAGCTGCCTCCTCGCTTGTTTTTCTTGGCACCACATCCGAAAGTCCTCCAGCCTTTCTGCGGTCCCCTCAAAAACAAGAGGGACATCAAAAGGCTTTCGCAGGGCTCTGTCGACATGAACATCGCTGAACCTTCCTTGTCTCTCAGACGGAGAGTGGAGTCGGGCTGAGTGGGGTGGTGGAAGCCTCAGACCCTGTTTGGCTCTTTGTGTGTAAACGCGACAGAGGAGGCTAAGGGCCCTCTCCTTTTCCAACACAAAGAGCCCCAAGGTTAAAGCTCAGCCACTGATCCCCTTCCAGCAGCCACGTTCCTTCTCTCCCTTCTTGTGTCTCATTCCATGCCATTCCATGACATGCAATGCCATGCTTTCCCTTGCCATTGGTTGTTGGCGGACACAAACAGGTGCTGTTAGTCTGACCTCATCTCTAAGGAGTGATTATGCACTTAGCAGACTCCTCCCCTTTTGTTGATGAAAGCCATTCAAATTTCCTCTCCTAGCTTTTTCTTTGTCATTCGTAAATGTCCATTGTATTGCATTTTCCTGACGATTTTGCAAAACAACAGTTTCTTTGGTTTCCTTTTTGGCTCAGTTTGTGACCCACAACTTACAATAGCAATTCCCAACTCAAGAGACAGTTTACAAATGAAAACACATTTTATTTACATCATAATTAAATTCAGATCAACGCTCAAATAACACCATGAAAGTCTGGAGAACAAAACAATTACAAATAATTAGGGAAGCCATACACACCAGGTGCCGTACGAACAAGAACTCCCCCCCTTCAAAATTAAAAGCATAGACTCTATATATAGTTTAATGGTTAGCGTCAGTGACGTTAATCACACCTTTCTACAGAGCTGCTGTGAACCCTAAAGTGAGCTGTTCTTGTCGCCGCCATCTTGGCAGTGACTTCGAAGTCTAACTCCCGCCTAAACCAAAAATGGATAATAATTTGCATTTCTTTTCATATTGTTTATTTCGAGTCACTGGATTATACTTTTAATACATTCATGTCAAAAAGCTAAGTAACATGTGATGGTAGCTAGTTAATGTTCTTATCTGTGATGTCTCCTCCGCATTAAAACCATAGACTATTTTAAAACTGCAAGTACCTGTTCTGGCTAATTGACTTTAAACAAACAATTATTTTAAAATAAAAGGCAAATGCATAAACTAAAATAAGAAACAAAACTGCAACACCTGGACTACCATGTACTCCATACTCAAAAATCAAACAATAAACAAAACATCTTAAACCAAAGTCCATTGAGGACTGCTCAGTTAGGCAGCAAAACAAAGGAGGGAGCTTCCTTCTTCTCCACCCTTCCATATGTTCTGTATCTGCGATAATGGCAGATCTGGAACACCTGATCTAATGCAAAGCCAGGGGAAAATCAGGAGCACCTGAGCTAAGGGAGCAAAGAAGAGAACAGAGGCAAGAGAGAACATAAGAATGGGGAGTGTGTAAAAGGATGTCCCCTAGTAACAGTGACCAACAAGTGTAAATGCGGTACAACGACCCAAAAGATTTCCATTAGAAAAAATGCGATGCACTTTCAAAATCATTGCAAAATTCCAAACACAAATGTGCCAAAACACATGCCAATGAAGAAGCATCTTTACTGACTTGACAACACGTGGAGCATTTTGGAAACATTCACCAACTTATTGAAAAACTGCAGGGTTTATTAAAAGCGCTGCATAAAGGAAACAAATACAAAAATGCTGCACAGGTGATAATCTCACTGGGCACATACCTACATTTTCATTGTTGGTTATTAGAAGAGAACATCATCTTTTTGAGGTTGCTATTCTGTGCAAACAGTAGACAAAATTAAGCTTTCATTTAAAAGAAAAATGTGAAGATGAATTGTAAATTTGTGATCTAAAGGAAGCAATGGTGTCAGAACTGAAATATTGTTTAATTAGTTTAATCTGAATAATAAGGCAACACCTCATTTAAGAGACCTCTTTAAATTAACTTGCTCACCCTGTGTTAACCAATACTCCACTGCTGGATTCTGAGTGTTGTCTTGACAATACATCTTATTAAGTCTTGTTAATGGTGAAAAGTGCATCTTATTCCAAGACACATATGGCCAAATTTTGCATACTGACGGTTATTTGTTCGTCAAATACATATACTGTTGACAGCTCATCTCCCAGTTGAGAAATAAACACCAAGTAAGTGCATGCTTTTCTTCCCTACAGTTAAGAATAGTGTTAATTGTATCAAAAGTACTTACAAAGAGTAATAGGCTACTAATTATGCGGCTTATCATAGTTATTATAGTTGAATAATCTGGAAATACTCAGGTTAAGTACAAGCTGGATATTATAGGATATGGTATGCAGCTGTGGCGAGGCACACACTGAAGCATTTAACTGATGGGACTACAGGAGAGAAGAAAGAAACATATAATTTGCTTATGAAACAGCAGGTGATGTACAGACTAAGACGTTGAATTAACAGCGTTCAACGGGTCCAAAGTGGCATATTGGCAAGAAAGACGTTAATTAAAAACACACATGAATTGGCACACTTACCTTGCCATATATAATGGGGTATAATGAAGCTTTACTACTACGTTTAATATGCCAACACATTACCTGAAATTTCCGAAGATGAATGAAACATAGGCCTACAGAGTGGTGCAGTGAGGATGTATATTTGTAGGCCAACCCGGAAGTTAGCATCGCAAGGGCTCTCTCGAACTAAAAGCTTTTCCCCATTAGATGTTATGTTGCAGAAAATGAGCTCTGTGGTAGACACACATTCAGGATACTTACACGATTTGTTCAGCAGAATAATCTCCACATATTAACAACACCTGATGATTCTTTAAGTTTAAATGCAATCACCAGAAGTAAAAAGCTAACGCTAGGCTACAAACAGACTACATCATGGTGACATGGCTGCAAATCTCAACCACTAAACTAAATTCTGCTAATGTTCGGAGTGATGGCGTTTATTAGTTTATTTTTTCACATGTTAGGAACATTTGCTTTTATGACACATACAAGCTTCTGAGATTTGCAAGTGGGGTATTTACTGATGTATTTAATGTCACAGAACAAAACGTGAAAATCTGGTGAGCTCATGTTAACCACAGACTTTATTTCAGTATACATACCAATATCAGGGTAGGCTATTAGCACACATTTCTGGACCACTCTATTGTCAACCTTCTTACGTTAACACACCATAAGCTTTACAGGGGCAAGATTTTTTACATGTTGTTTATATGTCTCAAATTAAATTTTGAGATGCATCTCTACCGCAAAAGCAGAGGTGACATCTTGGGTCCTGCTAATCAGAACAGTGGGCTGTCCACTGCATATGTCTGGTTACTGGGTGTAAATGTGTCTAGCTGTTGTGTTGTGGCCCCGCAACGCATCCCGTGTGATAATAGACCTGGCAGCAAACAGGGCAAGGAGGAGGGATTTGGGAGGTTTTGCGCGGAGGGGGGGGTGGTTCGGGGCGTTGACGGGACACTGTGCGCGTGTGGCATATACATATTCACATGGGTGCATATACGTGTTTATATGCAAGTGTGTCCCTGTGTGTGTGCCTGGGCTCGTTGGTTACTAGGGAAATGGATGTGTTGGCCTCATCAGAGTCTCCAGCTGGTGGAGAGGCTTCGGAAGCGGTGCCTTGGCAGCCGCCCGGTCAGGGGGGAGTTTGCATCTGTGCTGCCTTGGCACTGTACTGGTTTGTGGTTGTGGTGGATGGAGGTGGATTGTGTGTGTGTGTGTGTGTGTGTGTGTGTGTGTGTGTGTGTGTGTGTGTGTGTGTGTGTGTGTGTGTGTGTGTGTGAGAGTTATATTAGGTTTGTTGAAGGTTGAGGGGGCTGACGACCTACCCTTTTCCCCAACTCCTAACCTTACGCGTGCACACACATTTCTCTTTCTATGCGTGTGAGGACCCTTATGGACATAATGCATTCCCTGATTCTAACCTAAACCTATTGCTAATATTAAACCTTTTTTGGCCACCAGGGGACAGTGGAAACAAGTCATGAACACAATGTTGATATAGCATCACCTTTTCAGTTGATGGCATGATTATTGCCATCTACACATTCAGTATTTGATGCAGCACGAAAATGACTCTGTTTTTGGCTATTAGTACGTTTTACATTGCTTATGAACAAAGTATTTGAATAGGTTCTGTACTGGGAACTTTGTTTATCTTTAAAAAAGTGATCCACTGATTTACTGAAGTCTTTTTTCCCAAAGTAATATAATAATAAAAAATAAAAAAAGTTGGACCCAATGGCATCACGTGACTGAAGTTTTCTAAATGGTTTGGCCACATTTTCCCCAAATTCTCTCAAAGCCCTCTTTTGCGGGCATTGGCGCTAGCCTATCCTAGCTTGTTCGCTTTATGGGCACTAGCTCTCTAGCTACCATGCTACACCAACTAGCTCTTTGAGAATTTACGGCTGAACAAAATAGTTGGGTCCAAATATTTCACAAAGACGCATAGAATAGGTTTGCTGTGATATTACACAACTTTACACTATCCTGGTTCTTGTTAAAGAGACATTCACCATCAAGGAAGTATGGCGATGATACATACAAACAGACCTCTATCTACATTTTCTGCATTACCTTTGTCTTTATCCCCTTTTCAGAAACATTTTCTCCCACCCTTCTCCCTGTACTCCTCCTCTCAATCTGGCCTCCCCTCTATTTTCTCCACCTCATTTTTCTCCCCTTCGCTCCATTATTCACTCTTTCTATTCACCCTCATTTATCCTTCTTTCCCCTTTGTCTGCTGCTCTCTCCTTCTGCTCTTTTGAGCCTTCTCTCCTTGAAACTTCCGTTCTGTTTAACTATTTATGTATCTATGTATCTATCTTTTTAGCCCAATGACAGCAATGATAGCAGGAAGTTGTCCTGGATAAATGTTTAGTCAACTATAGCCGTAGTGGTTTGGATGGGCTTCGTCTCACTGACCCCGGGCGAAACACAAGCCACAGGGAAATCATCCTCAACGCCATTGGCTGACCTCCGACCAGAAGCTTCTTTGCTTTGTTCTGATCGTTGCCAATTGTGAGGTGTGTGTGTGTGCTTGTAATTGTTTTGGTGGGACTAAACACATTATATCTTTGAAAACAGAGTACTGGACACTAAGTGCAAGAGGCTGGAGTCAGGAAAAAAACAGCATATAGGCAGCATGTCAGTTTTACTCTAATCCTACACACACACACACAAATAATTATCCTCCACCCCACCACTAATCACACACTCGGCCTGGATCAGACATTTCTGATTTTTCGGTACATTCTTGGTGCTCCCTGCTGTCCCTTTTTGTTTCATGTCACTGTGGCCATGTGATAAAAAGTGTGTGGGTCATGATGATAGTCATCTGAGGAAAAGATGAAGGGGAAAGTGGCTGGATCACGACCAAGAGCTACGACACACCCTGTCCCTTCCGATCATCTTTTAGACATGGCTAATGGAAAGATGGAGGGAATTACAGTTTTAACTCTTTCACCTATCACTTATCCTCTTTCTTCTCACATTTCCTATGTTGGCATCTCTTTGTGCAACAGTTCGAGCCTCAGGAAGTGTGTGTACACATTCTTTGCGTGTCCATTTGTATGTTTCTCGGTGTAACACACATGTTTCTCAGTAGAAATGGTTTTCATTGTTGCTATTTCGTGAAAGGCACTTGCTGTCTAATGATGCCTGGAGTAGAACCACATAAAGATGTGCCGTCTGATATTAATACAAAGAACTCGATACAGCTGGAACCAACCCCATGCATTAGATCTGTGACTGAAGTCTGGAGTCTTATTCCATCAGCTTTGTTAGAATGAATTAGCTTTAGCATTTTATATTAAGAGTTAGCGAGGTACAAATAAAGGTAGCAAATATAACTTAGATATTGTTATTTGAGAAGCATTCATTTAAGACTTATCTTTGCGCTTAAAACTTCAACACTACTGGTTTTTGATCATATATTTTTTTATGTATTGCACTATTGTTTGTGACCCAAGGCTATAGCTTTCATTGAAAAACTCAGTTCCAACCATTTTGCCAGAGAACAATGTCCATATAGGAGCATCCTATAAAGAGAAAGATTAAAATAAAACAGATCAAAATCAGACCCTTTGTTTAGTGTTTTCTAGATTTCAGCCCATTAGTTTTGCAGCACTACTTTATGACAGCGAGCCTATACAGCGCAGCATTCCACTGCGTATGCAAGTAAAACAATTAGATACATCAGTGAATATAACCGCACAACAACTGCTTTTAAAGGTTTATAAGTATGCTGATGACACAGCTTTAAAGGGTTTTTTTTTTTTTTTTTTAATGATTATGTCTGTGATTATTTTGCTCTTGTTTCCAAGCTGGAACCATGGTGTGCAGTAAGTCCAGCTCAATTTGAATCAATGTTGCAAAAAAACACAGGAATTTATTGTAAATCAAGCAGACCCCTTCTTATGAATAATACTGTAAAACCAAACTGTGGAAACTGTTACATGTTTTAGATAAAAAAATGAAACAACAGTTTGACAATATATGCAATAAAGCTATCCAGACACTGTTTTTAATTAGGAGACTAATTAGGTTAGGGTCAGTCTTGACGTTTTAGAAAAGATGTATGTCAGCTAGAGAGCATTTTTCAGTACCTCTGTCTGATATGGGCGCCTAATTGTAAGAAACAGAAACATCTGCCCAGCATTGTTAAGATAGCAGGGAAGATGGTCTGAAGAGATAGGTAAACCACTAAACAAATAACTGACTGTAAACTAATCACAGTTGATAACGTATATGTGAAAAATTGTGATCAAAGTTCTTCTCTTTAAAGACAAACAAACATGGAAACAGGGCTCTGAAATGAATTATGTTAATGTTTTAACCTTTACTTTCTATTGATTATTGACCTTTATGTCCAAGTTTTATTGAATCTGCTTTAGAGGATAATGTCCGATATTTACACCCATGGGCCTCAATTACCTTTCTTCATGACCATTTAGACTCTAACTGCACACTTACTTTATAATATTAATATTAATATTAATAATAATAATAATAATAATAATAATAATAATAATAATAATGATGATGATAATAATAATAATAATAATAATAATAATAATAATAATAATAATAATAATAATAATAATAATACTATTAATAATAATAATAATAATAATAATAATAATAATAATAATAATAATAATAATAATAATAATAATAATAATAATAATAATAATAATGATGATGATGATAAGAACTCAACTTATTTGTATACCTGCTGAGAGGCTGGGGTCAGGCCTGGTTGCCATTGTCTGATGCAAGATCAAAAATGAATGTTTAATGCTTTGAACAAAATCTTAATTTAAACTAAATGGTCCATTTTATACAACATTCACTAACATATGTTCCGATCCAGTTACCAAAAAAAACATGAACTACTCAAGATTCAAAGGTAATGAAAATCAAACAAACAAAAAAAACGTTTTCTTCTACACACACCTCACACAGGTGAACAGGTGATTAGGTTCACTATGAGAGCTGCCCATATCCATGTAACCCAACTCCTTCAACCCATATTGGATCACA